>NC_083368.1:2522500-2822500 GCF_030254825.1 Meriones unguiculatus | reverse complement strand
TCCTCCCTCCCTGCTGGTCACTAATTGAGGAAAATGCTTTGGTCTATGGAGGCATTCCCTCCACTGCCGACTCTACCTTGTGCACCAGCCAGCACATATGTCTTGCAGCTATAAAAAAAAAAATTAATTACAAAAGCAGAAATAGCAGTTAGTCTTATGGCCTAGCTACCTCACAAGAACAGCAGATTTTACAAGATCAGTCAACTTAAGAATAGTCTTCAACATCTGAAAAAGAAAAAAAAAAAGAAGTAGGCTGCAAGAGAACAGTATACAATATAGGGGCCTTCATGTTCGAGCTCTCAAACATAGTCTAATCTTTAAATACAATGTTAACCATCACAAGATGAGATGAGAGGTCTCTCATCTGTGTTGATCATTTAGATGTACTCTTCTGTGAAATGCCTAAGCAAAGCCTATGTATTAGTCAGTGTTCTATAACATTACAGAAACTATAATAGAATGTGTATAGATATATGGATATTAAAAGGGGGAGTTATTAGAGTGGCTGTGGTCGTAGTAGTCCAATAATGTTTGTGTCCTGACGGAAAGGACCAGGAATGCAGGAGTTTGGTCTACAGCACAGGCTAGCTCAGCAGTTCTAATCTGGCAATGCAGTCCCTGGGAAATTCATGGAGGGCTGCATGCTCTGTGTTTCAATAGCCCACTGATGATTCAGAGTGTGCCTTTCAGCAAACACTTGACCAATCAAGGGTTAGTTAGAAATCTTTGCTTAGCGAGTCAAAATGATGTTGTTAGCTGGGTTCTTTTTGTTAGCACTCGTTGTTACCTGGGCAAACCTTGTTACTTGGACACTCCATGAAGTTCCTCTATTATCCCCTAGATCAGCACCAACCAATCAGTTTATGACAAGCTTGCTTCTGCTAAATTTGAACCAATCATGTAACTGTCAGAGTTGGAAAGTCTCTCTCAAACCACAAAAACCAAATTTTGCAGCTACTCAGGGTTCACTCCCTAATCCACTAAGTTGATGATGGGCTGGAGTCCCAGCTTTTTAATGCAAGAACAAAGAGCATGTATGTTCTTGCATATGTGCTCAATCTACTGGGGGTATTTGGGGTGTTTGGCATCTGGGCATAACAAGGTGCTCACTGTCCGCAAGCATAGACAGCTGCTTGTCTCTCTCCATGACCTGAAGGCTCGTGGGAATGTCCAGAAACATCATAGCAGCCTCTATACCACACAAGCAGTGATGTTGATCTGACCTAATTCTGGTGGATTTCATTGCAACTTTTGTTGCATTGAACTTGATGTTGCATTGCAACTTGATGTTGCATTGCAACCAGGTTCTGTTTCTTGGGGAAGCATGCATGGGTGACACAGGACACCCAGTTTGCAGAAACTTTTCAGTTGACATAATGGCTCCTATGGCCATCTTCAAAGCTCTAAATGAAATAAGGCTGAAGCGTGTTCTTTTATGTGCAGTGTGATTATTTTGTTTTGAGACAGGATCTTGTTATGCACCTGACCTGGGTCAAACTTGTGCTCTCGCTCTGCTTTTTGAGTTCAGGGACTATTGGGAGAACACTGCCACCCCAGCTGGGCACGAACTTTTGATTTTTGCTGTTTCCTTTGTGCTTGCTCTATAAAATCAAATTTAACATTTATAACTCACAGTTTCTCATACAGAACTGATTTCTATAAATCTGCTTTACATAGCAGAAGTAGCATATCCATTTCCTTAAACGTAACTCGACGTCTTTATTAATTTATTTATTGGGACAGGGTTTCATGTAGCCCAGGTAGGACTTGGATTTACAATGCAGTCAAGGCTGGCCTTGAACTTTTAATCCTCCTGCTTCTGTTTGTGAGTGCAGCTGTGTGCCACCATATAGGATTATGTGGTGCTGGGGATTAAATCCAGTATTTCTGGTATGGCAGGCAAGCATTCTCCCCAATCCTTGGAGAGAGATTATGTAACAATTTATTTTCAAAAAGGTTTGTGCTTTTATCTCATTCCTGACCTTTCAGTTTCTATGATTAGCCTATGTTAGTTATATAAAAAGGGGAAACCTATTTGGAAACAAATAGGTTTTTTTTAATCCCAGCTCTTTTTTGTGTGTTTTCTCAAGACAGGGTTTCTCTGTGTAGCCCTGGCTGTCCTGAAATCACTTTGTAGACCATAGACCAAGCTAGACTTAAACTCAGAGATCCACCTGCCTCTGTGTCCCTGGGTTCTGGGATTACAGGCCTGCACCACTGTACATAGCTTTAATCTCAGCTATTAAAGGGTGCTTGAAAAAAGTATTGATTCACGATACCTAAGAGCAAATTCTTAGCACAAAGGAGACTTATTTGCCCTAGAGGGACAAAGGCTAGCGAATAAGTGGCAAAAACAAAAGATAGAAGATGGGGGTGGGGCACAAGGGGCAGGGGTATTTGACCAGGAGGACAAAGGACTACTGACTCTGGCTAGAGAGGAGATGGATGTTCTACACAGGAAAATGGTGGTTTATAAAGGTAAAATGGAAACCCTGTGTTAGAGTGAGGTATTTAATTTTAATTGGGCATGTTAATTAGGTGAGACAAAGGGGCCTCAATATATATATTTTTAATTTATTGTAGTCCCCCATGACCACCAATAGTAACCACCTGCACAAGGGTCTGGGAATTAAAAGAGACAGAGAACACGAAGTGACGCCAAGACAGTGCTCTGATCAAGGCGCCATCTTTATTACAGAGTAAACTACTTACATAGGTTTCCAAGTAAACATATCCAAGCAAAACAGGAAACTTAACCAAGCAAAACAGGAGGCTTAACTAGGTAAAACAGGAGGCTTAACCAAGCAAAATAGGAGGCTTAACCAAGCAAAACAGGAGGTGTCTGCTGAAAACAACAACAATATCGAGCCAGCAGGACTTGCACCCACGTGACCATCTCAGGTCACATGGAATGGCTACCTCAATTTATTATGTATACAGTGTCCTGCTGCACATATGCATGTGAAAGGGTTAGACTAACTTTGTAACCTGTATGTCTTCTAAAGCCTATAGTTTTGAGTTTTAGGTCCAGGATAAGCTAAAGCCTCTTAGTACCTTTCCAGAGAATGGAGAAATGTGACCCTATCTATGAGGATAGATAGAAAAAAAAAAAAGAAAGAAAAACAAGCAAGCAATGACCTTCACTCAGCAAAAAGAATGACCAGACCCTTGTCTTCAAGATAGTGTTTCTTAGCAACGAACCTAGACTTCTTCTGAGTAGCTTTTGACCTCCAGTCAAGAGCCCGCAGCCCTAATCTTCAAGGATGAGCTAACCACCCCACCTTCAATTGCAGCTGCATCCACACTTGGCAGGACTGGCCAAGCTTGAGCACCTAAGACCAACCAATTATCTTACTTTATAGCTTCCTCATCCAATCCTAAATTGCCAAAACTCCAACTTCAAATCTCCCGCAATTTTTCTTTTAAAAACCTAAAACCTTTGTCTCCCGGTGCCACTCTTTGCTGACCGGCAGGGGTGACCCCATTGTGCAATGGTTAAATTAAACCTTTTGCTTTTGCAATGAGTTGCGTGGTCTGTAAGAGTTTCTGGGAAGGGTGCGATCTTGAACTCCTGAGCTGTGAGACCTCAGGTCTTACACATGCATGCCAGAAGACATCACCAGATCTCATTACAAATGGTTGTAAGCCACTATGTGGCTTCTGGGAATTGAACTCAGAACCTTTGGAAGAGCAGCCAGTTCTCTTAACCTCTGAGACATCTCTCCAGCACCCAGGGAGGAGGAAGTGTTTTATCACAGCAATAGTAACCCTAAGACTAGCAGATACTGGGGGGTTGTTGGCCTGCCAGTCTAGCCAAATTGGTATGCTCCAGCTTCAACCAGAGACCCTGCCTCAAAACTAAGGTGGGTAGTAATAACCTTTTCTTTCAAAGTAATAAAGTAATTCAAGCCAAATTGAGAGTATAAAGGCAGATTTATTGGGAGGCAGCTCTCGGGTGGGTTCTCTGATCTTATAGGTAGAAGTTGTAAGACCTGGGGTCTCACAGCTCAGGAGTTCAAGATCGCACCCTTCCCAGAAACTCTCACAGACCACGCAACTCATTGCAAAAGCAAGAGGTTTATTAACCATTACACAATGGGGTCACCCCTGCCGGTCAGCAAAGAGTGGCACCGGGAGACAAAGGCCTTTAGGTTTTTAAAAGAAAACTTGCAGGAGATTTGAAGTTGAAGTTTTGGCAATTTAGGATTGGATGAGGAAGCTATAAAGTAAGATAATTGGTTAGTCTTAGGTGCTCAAGCTTGGCCAGTCCTGCCAAGTGTGGATGCAGCTGCAATTTAAGGTGGGGTGGTTAGCTCATCCTTGAAGATTAGGGGCTACAGACTTTTGGCTGGAGGTCAAAAGCTACTCAGAAGAAGTCTAGGTTCGTTGCTAAGAAACACTATCTCAAAGACAAGGGTCTGGTCCTTCTTTTGCTGGGTGAAGGTCATTGCTTGCTTGCCTTTTTTTATATCTGTCCTCATAGATAGGGTCACATTCCTCCATTCTCTGGAAAGGTACTAAGAGGCTTTAGCTTATCCTGGACCTAAAACTCAAAACTATAGGCTTTAGAAGACATATAGGTTACAAAGTTAGCCTAACCCTTTCAAAGTCAATGAAGTCACACACCCAGGCCAAAGCAAGGGGGTTTTATAAAGCTTAGATAAGGACTAATGACATGTCAGGTAGGAGCAGGGTTTGTGCCCAGATATGGTCAAATTCTGAAACCCTGGGCTGGCACTCTTTGGTGGGTTGCCAGAAAGCGACAAAAGGTGATGATGTGTATAGATGGGTTTGAGGGAAAGTGAGCAGATGGAGTCCTTGCTTGTGCAGCAGAGGGCAGGGGTTCCAGCCAAACAGAGAACAACAGGGAAGACACCCATGTCAGTCTCTCAACTCCACATGTGCACAAACACACACACATACACATTCGTATCCCACACATTCAAATAAAAAATATTAAAGCAAATTAGAGGAAACAGACTGCAAAGGAGAAAAACAACTAGGTTTCCTCAGAGAGATAACATCTGAAAGAATTATTTCATTATGTAAACCTTTAGTGGTGCAAACCCGGGGCGTTATGTGTGATAGGCAAGTGCTCAACACTGAGCTACATCCTCATGTAAGACACGGGAGTGTTGCTTAGCTCACGGAACCTACAATTCGTTATCCTCCACCTTCAAATACTGGGATCAGTCATGAAGCAACAAGCTCTGCACTCAAATGCTATTTTGTCTTATTATTTTATTTACTGTTAATTTGTGAGTGCATATGAACACATGTGTGTGCATGCATGGTGTGTGCTCAAGGAAGCCAAAAGAGGCCACTGAGTCCCCTAGAGCTGAAGTTACGGGTGACGGTGAGCAGCTGGATGTGCGTGCTCAGCATCAAACTCTGGTCCTCTGGAAGAGCAGTAGGTACTCAAGTGCTGAATGATCTCTCCAGCCCAAAAGCTATTTTCATGGTGATGGAAACATAGCAGCATTAAAAAAAATGTATCTGGCATATTAAGGATACTTTATCTTATAAGAAAGACAAAATACTGTGTGTCTTAGAACATTAAGAACACCGTTAAAGTGGTATTGAATAGATCATTCATTAAAACATAGCTTCACTACTGACAGTTCTATACAAAATGCTCAAGTGGTGCCCTTGTCTGAGTCATCACATGCAAATGGCAGAAACAAATACCCCTCTTTAAACTGATTGATGAGGGTGATAATTTTACTGAGAAAGGGGAACAAAGTAGCACACAGTACAGAAAAACAGAGCATCTTAATGCTGACAACATTAGGTATCATGTATTAAGGTACTAATTTGGAAAGCATCCAATGACTATTCGCCTAAGTTGTATACTTGTAAGGTGTGTGTTACTAGTTTTATTACAATTCCATGACACCATTAGTTACAGTTGAAAAGTAGTGGCATTTCCTTTATTGTGTGTGTGTACAGCAAAAGATACATTTCCTACACTTACCTAAATATTTTTGTTCTAAATTTTAGTTTTTAAAAATATGATCACATGTTTATTTTTACAAAACTGTGTTTCTGTTTCTCTTTTAACCTGGTTATCACACAAATAACTGAGACCCTTTTATATGTGCTAAATAATAAGCATCACAACACATTGACTGAACAGTTATTACTCTAGTCTTAACCCTCTACGTTAATTTTGTTTCCTCCTAGCACACATCCCAGAGATACTTGCATTTTGTAACTTCTTGCTGCAGATCCCCTCTCTTGTGTCTGCAAGAGCTAGCAGCAGTATATCCCGGCTCCGCACCAAAGCTGTGGCTGACGGACACACGCACACTAGGTCAGTTCTTGCTGGCTCCATCTCCTGAGGTTCTCTACGGTTCCCACCTCCCTGGGCTGTGTGCCCTCACCTCCTGCAGGCCTCTCTAGCAACCTAGTGCCTCAAACACAGCCCTCCCCTTGCCCACTTAGATCTGTAACTATACCAGGAGCCCCAGCTCTGCTGTCAGTATGCAACTCTTTGTGAAAAAAAAAAAAAAAAAAATCTTGATATGCCAAGGAGGGTTTTAGAAGTTTTTATGTTAGAAACTTCTTTCTCTCACATAGAAGAACCTAACGGATTCTAACTCTAGGCTTATGACCAACAATCTTATAACACAAACAGAAGTGGAGATCAGGAGTGTCATTTGCCTAGCATGTACAAGACCCAGTGCACCATCACAGTGATAGATGGGTGAGTGAGTGGTGACAAGATATGTGATAGCAGGTGGTAAGTAGATAGATAGATGATCATAGGTACATAGGTAGATAGGAGATAAATGATGAGTAGTCAGAAAGGTAGATGATAGGCCTGACTCAGAAAGACACTCTTTTTCTAGGCCTTTAGCAATCAAATGACCCTTTCACAGGGGTCGTCTAGCACCATCAGAAAACACAGATATTTACATTGTGATTCATAATAGTAGCAAGATTACAGTTATGAAACAGTAATGAAAATAATGTTATGGCTGGGGCCACCACAATATGAGGAACTATATTAAAGGGGCACAGCATCAGGAAGGTTGAGATTCGTGTTCTAGGCTAGTGTCTGGCCCCTGAAGCGATGGGTGCCACAGATTCAGAGAGAAGAGACCATGAAAAAATATTAGGGGCATCATTACTCTGATTCTTCAAATGTTTGCCCCATATCATTCACAGAAATTTCCAATTTGTGACTGAAGTTCCATGCCTTTCAAAAGACATCTTTTCTATTTGTTTTCATAAATCATAGTGAGTGTTTATTAGAAATAAACATTCTCTTTAAAAATCTTAAATTTTAAACTGTTTGGAACATACATCCTTACAGACTCAACTCAAAACTATGGACTTCTTAGGGGAGGGCTATCAACCCAGTCTTTCCTATTCTGTTTCTGGGCATTCCCTGCACCTCCACATGAGTTGATCTGTATGTAGATCAGAGTTTAAAAAGTGTGACACCCATGATTTATTCTAAGTTAGCAAAATTGCCTCCAGGAATGGTTTCTGAAGTCATTTGTGTCTGACATTTCCAGCAGAGTGTGGCAGAAGAAATGGCAGAAGCAGGCTGAGGGCGGACTCAGTCAGGCTGCTACTATAAGGCACACCAGGTCAGTTTCCCATTGTTGCTGCTTTTGTCATTAAATACCTGTGACCCACTGGCTTCTCCACATAAAGTATATGCTAAGAGGGCAGGGGAGTCGAGTTACGGAGTTACGGAGTCAAAGATTTTCCCAAAGATGACAAGTAAAAAAAAAAAAAAAGGGCCTCTCAACGAAAGTGCTTCGTGTATACTGAGATGCCAGGGGCCAGCTGGTCATCCTCCGTAACAGCAGAGCTGCCACACAAACCTGGGATTCCATTTTGCTTGTTGCCAGCCCAGTCAGTTTTCCTTTGCTCAGCAGAGAATGTCAAGATGAAAACAGCCAGTGCTTTTAAGTGAGTCTGTTATAAAAAGCTGTTTTGTTTGTTCCGGGTTTTCAGTTTTCAGGCCTAACCTGCGCCTTTTTAACAAGCGGCAGTTGCATAAATGGGTAAACAAAGTTAATCCTCACAAGCCTCCAACCCTGATCAAAAAATGTCAGCCACACCCGGGAAAGGGATCAATACTACTCGCCGGTGAAAGACCAAGGGCAAGACTGCAGGAAACTTCCTGCCTGCCAGCCCGAGGGACAAGAAACTCAAAGCTCGCTGCAAGGAGGAGCAGCAGGGCTGAGGACTGCAAACAAGGCCCCTGGTAGCAAAAAGTTACGGAAAGTCCCCGCCCCGGTTGAAACAGCAGCCGCCCCTTGCCTGTGGGGTGCCCAGCACACCCGCGGAGAGCGGAAGTCAGCAGGCAAGAAGCCCGAAGAGGATTTCAGTCAGGTGTGGTGCCAGCTAACATCTGCTGCAGGAGCCGGCGGCTGCAGGCTGGGTCCAGTGTGGTAGGATCCCTAAAGCTCCCCCCAACCAGGCCCTGAGGCAACAGCAAGACAAGCCATTGCAAGGAGCACTCCTCGGGTACGGTGAGGAGCGGCGCACTCTGAGCAGACTCAACCCTAAATCCAAGGAGTTTATTCAAACAGAGTCTTCATCTTCTCCTTCTCCTCGGACTTAGACCTGAAGTTGGAGCAGAAAGAGTACATCCTGTTCAAGGCTCAGACCACTACTGGGAGCAAGCAGAAGCTGAAGGAGGCCCCCAGCAGCAGCACCTCCCGGGCTTCTGTGGCCTCCATCAAGGCCAGGACTACCAAGGAGCTAGAGGAGCAGTTCTACACGCTGGCCACCGTTGGCAGGGACGAGCTGCTTTCTCCGCTAAAGGACAGCGATGAGCTCAGGTCTCTCTGGGTCAAAACTGAACTGACTCTCCTGAGCGCCCCTGTAAGCCAAGGACATTGCTAGTGAGTGCCTCCAACCAGCCAGGCTTTAGACACACCTGCTGAAAAGACTGCCAGGAGGAGGAGCAGGCGCTCTCTTCAGTCGGGTGATGCTGGACCGTGGATTATAAACGGCTGTGTCTTCCAGCAATTGCAAAAGCAGAGGTTACATGAGCAGTGGTTAAGTAGTGAGGAAGCGGCACCACACCGTAGAGCTGTAGATACCCAAGCACCGCTCCTGGCCCAAAGAAATATTTATAAAGGCAACGTTTCCTGAGTGTGCAGATGCGGGCTGAATGCTGGGCACAGGGGGGACCCCAGTCTTTGCTGAGATGGACAGGGTAGTGTGGCTGGGGAGATCACGCATCCACTGCAAAGCCTCAGGGAATTTAAGGCGTGGAAGATGAATAACAAGGTCTCTGAGGGCGTCCAAGCTGACAGCTGCTTCTAGCAGTGTTGAGGAAAAGCTTCATGGTAGAGGAGGGCTGAGACTCAGACTCTAAGGAGGAAGGATGTTTGTAGTGCAAAACCTGCACTCCCGGTGCAGGGTCCAAACCGCTCCCTCCCACAAAGAGACTCACAGACTGCGGTTCAATGCAGTTTATTTCGATCGCGATGAGGGTCGTCCCTTTTAAAGCAGGAGACGACCCCGAGCATACAAAGCACAGAGTTTTTATTCCTAAAAAAATCAGGCCTTTACATTGATTAGTCAGCAGTAAAGATAGCAGTTATGCGGCTGGCAGCTGTAGCGGGGAGCTCACAGCTCCAAGGACAGTCCTCCCCTCTTCTCCCATCTCTCGGTTCTGTAGTGGGCCGCTTACAGCTTCAAGGACAGTCCTCCCCTAAATCGCCTGACTTGTTCTTCTTTCTTCTTAGCTGGCCCTTATTCAAGGTCCAGTTGTTTTTCTTTCTAATTTGGGATGGTCCCATTTCTCATTCCCCCCTTTTTCTTTGGCATAATTTTAACCCTAAAATTACAGGCTAGATTTAGCCTGCATCTCTAATTGCTGATACTGCTGTCGAAGCATAAGGACCTGAACGATACTGATTCGTTTTTTTACAAAATTGATTAGCTTATTAAGAATGCAGGGGCCAGGAGAAGAATTAGCAAAGGGCCTAGCAAGGTGGAGATTAAAGTGGTCATTTATGGAGAGGAATTAAACCATCCTTTAAACCATCCTAGGCTTTGGGCTCGTTCTCGCTTTCTCTTTTCTAAGCCCTCTTTGATCTATCTAGGGTCTCAGTGACAACTCCAGTATGGTCGACATAGAAACAGCATTCTTCTTTTAGGGCAGCGCATAAACCTCCTTGTTGCAAAAACAATAAATCTAAGCCCCTTTTGTTTTGTAACACCATCTCTGATAATGACTGTAAGGAATCTTTGAGCTCTTTAATTGTGTTTTTTAGTCTTTTTATGTCCGCATCAACAGCTGCCTTAAGCTCATTTAACCGGCTATGTCGGAGGGCTATAGCTGACCCTCCAGCTGCTGTCCCTACTGCTCCTAGCCCGACCCCAAGCATTATGGCTAAGGAAATTTTTAGGTCTCTTTTTGTTAGTATCAGCGGTTCCCCCACAGAGTCTCAGTATTGGAAGGGCTCTTTATACGGGTGATAGGTGACTCAGGGGATTACCTGGACCAGGACACCTGGACCAGTCAGATGAATTGACAAGCACCTGAGTACTGACACAAGTAGTGATCCCTGTTGCACAGGCCCACCATCCATCGATTGGTGGTATGAGGTACCCAGACAGACCTGCAACATCATAGGTTTGGTTGCATAAAAACTGATGACTGGGGGGAACTTTACCTACACAGAGTCCTTGCCCTGAAACGGCAGACAGGGAAAGTCTAGCCTCCCTTTGCGTCCAACGGCAGGCTGTTGCCTCTTGGGAGGTACTTATCTCATCTGTAAAGGCAATTTCTTCATAATATGGGGGAGCAATTTCAAAGCATAACCAACAAGACTCAGTAACCTTGGGGTTGGTATTATTTAGGGCCTGAAAGGCCCCCTGTGCTAGGGAAGTAATGTATGGTCCAGGAGGCTTAGGGGAAGAAGAATCTTTACCCATTTTTGAGTTAGGAGTCAGTGAGGGGGTTGCTGGACGTGGGGCTATAGTCTGGGGGTCCACTTTTACTGGGGGAACCAGGTGAGGGCCAGCTTTATTTGGCCCTACTTTAGCAGATGGGGCTGTTATTTTTAATTTGATGGTGAAAAGTAACCCATCATCATATCTTTTTTTATATATTTGTAGGCCCCAAGTGAACCCCAGTCACCCAGTTAGTTGAAATCTGTTTTTTAGCGTCTGTGAACCGGATTAGCAGGGGGTGGCACCAGGTGGTACATATTGGCTGATTAGTCTACCTATTGTTTGGTCCCCAGTCTGGGGGCTGGGCATGACTGTAATTAGCTTTAACAACAATGTAATCCCAACTGGAGGTAGGCTTTCAGTAAGTATCGCCAGTGGTTTCACACCCCCAATTTTTGCAGTAGAAGTCATTTCCCCCCACATTTGTTTACCATTTTAGGTTGCTGGTGGGGTCCTGGACATACATAAAAGGTTAGGACTCACAGCATACTGCGGTGGTTGGTGGTCCCGCAGCCCCCCCAGGGATCTAAGCCCCTTTTCTCACTAAAAGACCCACGTCTATGGTCCCCAGGAACCACGTTGGGGTCTAGGTGGCTTTGCAAATCCCAGTTAGCAGGTGCTACTAGAGCCATTTTACAAAGGTCAGGGTACAAGTCCGGCCACCATGTGAAGGGTGGGGCTATCTTTGAAACAGACCAAATTATAATATGTCTCTGATTAGTTACTTCCCAAGTCAAAAGTTTGGGCTGGTGAGGACTGGAGCCCAAGCAAGTATTGTAAGTGCTTAACAGAGCCAAAAGCACCAGCAGTTTGTGGATATCACCCATGGCTAACATTCTTAACAAGTTTAAGTTTTAAGGGATTGTCACTGGGCTGGATTTTTCAGTCAGAAGTGGAGTCCTCTGGAGCGGGTTTGATGTGTGATGCGTGGATCCAAGCAGCAATGCCTTTTACCTTCACAGTCGTTGGGGTGGTGAGCAGGATGCAGTAAGGACCTTTTCACCGGGGTTTTAAATTTTGACTATGGTGTCGCCGTACATAAACCAAGTCTCCAACTTGGAACTGATGTGGCACCTCTAAGGATCCTGGTGCATATGCACTGCCAACCTTGTTTTAGATTTCTTTTTGAATAAGCTGCAGTACCTTTAACCTGGACAATAAGTCAGAGTTACCACTAGTTATGTCAAGAGGGTCTCCCAGGAGAGTCAAGGAAGCAGGAACTCTATACAATAGTTTAAAAGGTGTGAGATTTAACAAGGAAGGAGTATTCCTGACCCTAAAAAGAGCCAGAGGGAGGAGTACCACCCAGTCACCACCAGTCTCCATGGTCAATTTAGTAAGGGTCTCTTTTAGAGTTTTATTTATTTTTTTACCTGTCCTGAACTTTGGGGTCTATATGCACAATGTAATTTCCAATTAGTCCCCAAAAATCTGGCCACCTCCTGACTTACCTGAGCAACGAAGGCCGGCCCATTGTCTGACCCGATTACCTTTGGAACTCCAAACCGGGGAAAAATGTCTTTTAAAATCTTCTTGGCTACAACCAGAGCAGTCTCTTTCTTGGTGGGAAAAGCTTCCACCCATCTTGAGAAGCTATCTACAAAGACTAGAAGATATTTATTTCCATACCTTGTCGGCTTGATCTCAGTAAAGTCCACTTCCCAATGCATTTCAGGTCTAGTTTCCCTTACCCGTTTTTTTCGAGCTTTGGAAATTTTTTTCTACATTTACCTTTTGGCAAGGGATACATGTCTGAGTCACTTTTTCGGTTAGAGCAGTGAAGTTTAGTATTCGGTAAGGAGATTGGAGAACAATTTTAGTCAATTTCCTTGCCCCTAAATGAGTCCATTGATGCATTTGTGCTATTAATCTCTTAGCATCTTTCTGTGGCAAAATGACCTTACCTTTGGAGTCAATCCATGCTCCCACATTAGCATCGAATGTCCCTTGTTTTCTCTGTCTTTGCTCCAGGTCATCCTCTGAGTATTTTAGCTGTTCCTTCTCTGGCAATTTAGTAGTTAATATCATTGGAGCAGGACTTCCTCTAGCAGCTGCTTTAGCCTCCTGATCAGCCATGTTATTTCCCTTTGCTGCCTTGGAATCGAGCATTCGTGAGCCAGCGATCAGGTGGCTGTCTGACAACACTCTCAAGGGCATGAGGGGCATAAACAGTAAGATCTTGTCCCAAGGTCAGCTTGTCAGCATCCTTTACCAATGCGGCGACTGCTGCTATTATCCGAAGGCAGGTCGGCCATCCTGATGCTACTGGATCAAGCTTTTTAGATAGATAAGCTACCGGTCTCTTTCAGGGTCCAATCTTTTGAGTTAACACCCCTTTAGCCATTTCCTGGTTCTCGGCCACATAGAGATGAAAAGGTTTAGTGACATCAGGAAGTCCCAAGGCTGGAGCTGACATTAAAGCCTGTTTAATATTATCAAATGCAGCCTGTTTATCTTTTCCCCAGGAAAAAGAGTCATTGCCCTTTGTAAGGGCATACAGAGGGGCTGCCATTTCAGCGAACCCAGGAATCCATAATCGGCAAAACCCCGCTGTACCAAGAAATTCCCTCAGTTGTTTTGTAGTTTGTGGAGGGGGAATATGAAACACAGTCTCTTTTTTAGCCTCCGATAACCATCTTTTTTTTTTTTTTTTTTTTTTTTTAGTATATACCCCAGGTAACTGACCTGTTTCTGGCATATCTGGGCCTTCTTTGCTGATGCTCTATAGCCGAGTTCGCCCAATTCTTGTAACAGTTGGCCAGTGGCTTTGAGACAGGTTTTTTGACAATCTGCAGCTAGTAAGATGTCATCCACGTACTGGAGAAGAGTTACCTGAGTATTTGTGGCCTGGAAGTGTGCCAGGTCTCGGTGCAGGGCTTCATCAAATATGGTAGGAGAATTCTTAAATCCTTGGGGAAGTCGAGTCCATGTTAGTTGGCCCGAGACCCCGGAGTCGGGATCTTTCCATTCAAAAGCGAAAATGTCTTGGCTGGCAGGGCTAAGTTGAAGACAAAAGAATGCATCTTTAAGGTCTAGAACAGTATACCAGGCTCTGTCAGGGGGAAGGGAGCTCAGCAGGTTATACGGGTTGGGGACTGTTGGATGTAAGTCTATAACCTGCTTGTTAACTTCCCTCAGGTCTTGCACAGGCCGATAATTGTTGCTCCCAGGCTTCCGGACCGGCAGTAATGGAGTATTCCTAGCAGATTGACACCTTTTCAAAACCCCTAGGTCAAGGAGTCGCTGTATATGAGGGCGAATCCCATCATGGGCTTTCTTAGACATTGGATACTGCCGCACTGCAAATGGGGCTGCCTGAGGTTTTAGCTCTATCTGGACTGGCGGTTGCTTTCTTGCTTTCCCTAAGCCAGCTGTTTCAGCCCAGGCCTCAGGGTATTTTTTTACCCACCAGTCAATGTCTTTTTCCCCCTCTTTTAAATTTTTAAATAGCCGGTATTTATCTTTTATCTGTAACCTGTGGGCCTTCTGGGTTAAAATAGATGTGGGCTCCTATTTTGGTCAGGATATCCCATCGCAGCAATGGTTATGGGCAGTCAGGCATGACTAAGAATGAGTGGGATACCCGGCCCACTCCAAGGTCCACTGTTCTTTGGGTAGTCCATGTATATTGCTTACATCCAGTGGCCCCTTGAACCCATGATTTTTTTTTCTCAGCCCCTGAGTCTTGCAACAGAACTGAATGCTGAGCGCCAGTATCCACTAGAAAATGGACTGGCTTCCCCTCCACCTTGAGGGTTACCCTGGGTTTGGGGAGGGGAACCGAACCCCGTCCTCCCTAATTGCTGTCATTGTTTAAGGTCAGGACCCTGGTCCCTGTGGCTCGAGAATTCAGCTGCTTTTTCTTCCTTTTGGGGCAATCCCTCCTCCAGTGTCCCGTCTCCTTGCAGTAGGCACACTGGTCCTTAGACAAAGGGCCCTTACAGTTGCCAGGAACTCTCTCCCTTTCAGTACGACTTTCCTGAACTACGGTGGCCAGAATCTTAGTCAATTTTTTATCCTGCCTCTTGTCTCTCTCTCTCTCTTATCTCCTGTTTTTTTTTGTTTTCTTTTTTTTTCTTTTGTTTTTCGACTATAGAAGACTTTTTTTGCTACTTGTACTAAATCCTTCAACGACTTATCCTGCAGACCTTCTAATTTCTGAAGTTTCCTACGAATATCCCTAGCTGACTGATCTATGAAAGATACAGCTACTGTTGCCCTGTGCTCATCTGAAGCAGGGTCATAGGGAATAAACCGGCGGAATGCATCCATCAGCCGTTCTAAGTAGGCTGCAGGAGATTCCTCCGGCCCCTGGACCACTTCTCTTACCTTAGTCAAATTGGTGGGTCTTCGAGCAGCCCCACGGAGACCCGCCATTAGAGTCTGGCGGTAAACCTTCAAGTGCTGCCTACCCTCTGGTGTATTGTAATCCCAATCAGGACGAGAGAGAGGAAACCCATTATTAATCTCGTCGGGGAGAACTGTAGTCCTCCCATCCACCCCCGGGACATTCTTCCTTGCTTCTAGAAGAACTCGTCCCCTCTCCTCGGTAGTCAGGAGTGTCTGTAAAAGCTGTTAGCAATCATCCCAAGTGGGCTGGTGAGAGAAAAGGACAGATTCAAACAAGTCAGTCAAGGCTTGGGGGTTCTCAGAAAAAGGGGGATTGTGAGCCTTCCAATTGTAGAGATCAGCTGTGGAAAAAGGCCAGTACTGAAGGGGGTATTGCCCATTCCCCTCTGGAAATCCATAGGCTCGCAACGGGAGAGCCACCGAGTCCAGCTGGGTTGCTCTGTGGCTTCGTGTTCCAGCTGCTGGGCCCCGTTCATTCTGAGCAGGGTCAGCTGGTGAGTGCAGCGGGACCTCTGGCGGTGTCTGCAGTGCGGACGGTGTCGTCGGCAGCGCTGAGGGACCGACAGCTCCTGATGAGGGACCTGTGAGGGGACTAGGAAAGTTGCATGCTAGCCCTGCCCTAGGCCCAGAGGGAGTACTGACAGCCTCCGAGAGACTGACAGGGGAAATGGTCGGAGGTCTGACGGGAGAACCGGCCAGGGAACTGGCAGGGGTAGGGGCTATGGCTGGCGGATAAGGGGGCGGAAGGTCAAGAAGGAGGAGGTCTGCTTCTGGAGAAGTGAGCACTTTCTTTTTCTCCTCTTCCTTAACGGCACAAACAGTTGTCGATGGAGTCTCTGTGGGGAGAACAAAGGGGCACACCCAGGGGGGTGTATGGCGAACAATATCCTCCCAGGTTAGGACATAAGGTACCTGATCAGGATGGCCCCCCTGCGTTTGGAGGGCCTTAGCCTTAACAGCAAGAATCATGTGGCCATCGAACCTGAAAAGCAGGCCATTCCAAGGAGCAAAAGGCTTGCCACTTCGCTTTTCTAACTTCCACTGAGAGGTTATGTGCCCTATATTTCACTTCTGAGAAATGGTCAAGGGTGAGGGATAAGGGTGTAGTCACCGTCTGTCCCATAATGAAATCTTCCGTCAGAAAAGTCAGAGAGGCAACAAGAACAGAGATAAAAAGAACCAAACAAGCAATCAGACAAGGACGCCCTTGCGGGTGATACCACAGTGCCCTAATGGAACGGCTGGCCTCTACGAAAATCAGACTCAGACGGGAGGAGGACCGTCTCTGATCCATCCTCCCAACAAACGGAACCTGGAACGTCCTCCAGCTTCCTGGCTTTTCTATTATCTGACGCGTACGTCAATCGAAATAGCCTAATCAAGCAACCAAGACGGTTCAGACAGGCGCCTAACCAGAACAAAACCAGAACAAAACAGAATCTGCAGAAACCTGAATATCAAACAAACAAAATGACTGACCTGTTTCAACCTGACCTCATTACCCGGTCTGGTGAGGGTCTGGGAAGGGCCTCGTCAGTTTCCCGGGAGACGCACCACATGCAAAACCTGCACTCCCGGTGCAGGGTCTGTACCGCTCCCTCCCCCAAAGAGACTCACAGACCGCGTTTTGATGCAAAAGCAAGAGGCAGTTTATTCTGATCGCGATGGGGGTCGTCCCTTCAAAGCAGGAGACGACCCCGAGCATACAAAGCACAGAGTTTTTATTCCTAAAAAAATCAGGCCTTTACATTGATTAGTCAGCAGAAAAGATAGCAGTTATGCGGCTGGCAGCTGTAGCGGGGAGCTCACAGCTCCAAGGACAGTCCTCCCCTCTTTTCCCATCTCTCGGTTCTGTAGTGGGCCGCTTACAGCTTCAAGGACAGTCCTCCCCTAAATCGCCTGACTTGTTCTTCTTTCTTCTTAGCTGGCCCTTATTCAAGGTCCAGTTGTTTTTCTTTCTAATTTGGGATGGTCCCATTTCTCAAGGGCACCCAGCTAATCCCTGGAAAAGTTCTTGGGTTCCCGAAGATTCAAGAGCTCTACCCTCCAGCCACAGGCTTGTGTGCTGTGCTCACCAGCCATTGATTACCTATTGGGTACTGGGGCACAGAGCTCCAACCTCAGACCTGCCTATGCCCGGAACTCACTGGATCAGTCCCAGATGCTGCTCCAAAGCTCAATTTGTCTCCCTAGTGAAACTGACCAAACCTCAGGGCTCCTTGGTTCTTCAAGAGGGCTGTACCCAGCAGAAACAGTGTATGAGCAGCAGCAGCTCACTAAATTCAGAGCAAGAAAGCCAAGAACAGGGCAGCTGTCTACAGGACATGTTCCAGTGAGAGGAGAGCCCCTGGACCTCCCAAAGAGCCCAGTTAGCCCACAGGAACATACACCTGAGAAGAGCTGTGGCAATTTCCTGAGAAGCACTGGTAATTCAGTGACCATTCCTAAAAAGCTGAGCAACAACCATTTTTCTGCCATGGGGATTTCCTCCACCACTTCACCCCCACCCCCAGTACTCCAGCAGGCACCAGAAACTATCAGCCAATACCTGAGACAGCCATAAAAGCACAATCAGCGTAAAAGAACAATCAAGAATGCCAAAGCTATATGGCATCTCCAGAACCCAGTTATCTAAAGGCAAGCAGCTCTGGATACCCATACATAAGTGAGATTCAAGAAAATGACATTAAAACTATGTTTATAAAGATGATAATAGAGGAAACAAATAAAATACTTAAGAAAATACAGGAAGACAAAGTCAAACAGATCATGGCCATCTGTAAAGAAATACAGGAAGTTACAGCCAAACAGTTTGTGACCTTTAGAGAGGAAATGACTAAATCACTGAAAGAAATGTAAGATACAGAGGAAAGTTCAAATAAACAGATGAAGGAATGGAAGGAAAAGAAGCAAATACAAACAAGCAGGTGAAGGAGATCAACAAAATGGTTCAAGATCTGAAGATGGAAATGGAAAAATTAAGCAAAACACAAACTGAGGAAATCATGGAGAGGGAGAACTTAGGGAAGAAAACAGGAACTACAGAGGTAAGCATATCCAAGAGCCCATAAGAAATGGAAAAAAGAATCTCAGGTGTTGAAGATACAATGGAAGAAATTGATGAATTTGTCAAAGAAAATGTTAAATCTAAAAAATTCCTGACACAAACCATCCAAGAAATCAAGGACAACATGAAAAGGTGAAACTTATCCTATCATTGGACTGTGGGAGGGGCATAGGAGAAGAAGAGGGAAGAAGGATGGGATTGGGAGGGGGTGGGAGAGGGGACTACAGCTGGGATACAAAGCAAATAAACTGTAATTAATAAAAATCAAATAAAAAAAAGAAAAAATAGAAAGCATAGCCTCTCAGGAAAAAAAAAGGAATAATAGATATAGAGAAAAAAGATTCCCTTCTCCAAGGCCCAGAAAATATTTTCAACAAAATCATAGAAGAAAATTTCCCTAATTTAAAGGAGAGGGCTAAAAGCATACAAGAGGCCTACAAAACACCTAAAAAAATCCCCCAGCCACATACTCATCAAGACAGTAAATATATAAAACAAAGAAAAAATACTAAAAGCTGCAAGGGAAAAAGCTGCCAAATAACATAAAATGGCAAACACATCAGAATCACACCTGACTTCTCAACAGAGACTATGGAAGACAGAAGGGCTTAGACAGATATCACACAGACTCTAAAAGAACAGAGATGTCAGCCCAGGCTACTATACCCAGCAAAACTCCCAATTATCATAGATGAAGAAAACAAGATATTCAAAGACAAAAAATTTAAACAGTAAGCACCCACAAATCCAGCCTTACAGTAGATACTAAAAGGAAAAATACAACTCAAGAAGGCTAACTTCACCTAGTAAAACACAGGAAATAAATAACCTCACTACAGCAAAACTAAAAGTAGCCAAGCAAACAAACAACCAACAGCAAAATTAAAGGTTCTAATAGCCACTGGTCATTAATCTCTCTGAACATCAACGGACTCAACTCTCCAATTAAAAGACACAGACTAACAGAATGTATGTGTAAACAAGACCCAACATTCTGCTCCATACAAGGAACACACCTCAGTCACATAGATAGACCTTACCTGAGAGTAAAGGGCTGGAAGAAACAAAGAGAACAATTCAAAGAATCAAAGAAACCAAGAGCTTTTTCTTTGAGAAAAGCAACAAGATAGACAAACCCTTAGCCAAACTAACTAAAAGGCATCCAAACTAACAAAATCAGAAATGAAAAGGGGGATATAATGATAGATACTGAGAAAATCCAAACAATCATTAAGTCACCACAAAATTTGAAAACCTAAATGAAATGGGACAAATTTCTTGATTGATTCCATTTATAAAAGCTGAACCAAGATCAAGTAAATAAATTAAATAGTGCTATATTTCCTAACGAAGTAGAAGCCATCATCAAAAGTGTCCCATAAAAAAAAAAAAAAAGCTCAGGACCACATGGTTTCAGTGCAGAATTCTACCAGACCTTCAAAGAAGAGCTAACACCAATACTCTTCAAATTATTCCACAAAATAGAAACAGAAGTAACATTACCAAACTCAGTATATGAAGCCACAGTCACCTAAATACCTAAACCTAAAAAGACACAACAAAAAGAGAGAATTTGAGACCAATATCCCTATGAACATTGACACAAAAATACTCAATAAAATATTCATAAACCAAATCTAAGAACACATCAAAGATATCATCCACAATGACCAAGAGGCTTTCATCCCAGGTATGCCAGGTGGTTCAATATACGGAAATCCATCAATGTAATCCACCATATAAACAAAATTAAAAAAATTAAACAAATGATCATCTCCTTATATACTGAAAAAGCATTTGATGAAATCCAACAGGTCTTTCACTTGCTTGGTTAGAGTCACACTAAAGTACTTTATGTCTCAGAAAAGACCCCTGTGCCCAGATATATTTGGTCCTTGTTGGAGCTTCTGTTCTCTTTAGGTCTTACTAACTCCCCCTTCCTGGATATGATTCCCTGCACTCTGTGCAAAGTTTGGTTATGCTACTTTGTTTTGTTTTGTTTTAATTAACTTTTATTTTTTTACATTAATTACATTTTATTCAATTTGTATCCCAGCTGTAGCTCTCTCCCTCATTCCCTCCCAATCCCACTCTACCTCCCTTATCTCCTTCCATGCCACTGATAGGAGAGTTCCTCCTCCCCTTCCATCTGACCATAGCTTATCAGGTCTCATCAGGACTGGATGCAATGTCCTCTTCTGTGTCCTGGCAAGGCTGCTCCTCTCTCGGTGGTGGGGAGGGGTCAAAGAGCCAGCCACTGAGTTCATGTCAGAGACAGTCCCTGTTCCTTTAACTAGGGAACCCACTTGGATACAGAGCTGCCATGGGCTATGCCCAAGCAGGGATTATAGGCTATATCCATGAATGGTCCTTGGTTGGAGTATCAGTCTCAGAAAAGACCCCTGTGCCCAGATATATTTGGTCCTTGTTGGAGCTTCTGTTCTCTTTAGGTCTTACTAACTCCCCCTTCCTGGATATGATTCCCTGCACTCTGTGCAAAGTTTGGTTATGAGTCTCAACATCTGCTTTGATACACTGCTAGGTAGAGTCTTTCAGAGGCCCTCTATGGTAGTCTCTATGGTAGGAGTTGTTTTCTCCTACTTCCAAAGTCCATCCCATTTGTCTTTCTAAATGAGAATTGAACATATTACCCCAGGTCCTCCTTCTTGTTCAGCTTCTTTGGGTGTGCAGATTTTATTATGTTTATCCTGTCTTATAGGTCTAGTATCCACTTATAAGTGAGTATATACCATGTGTGTCTTTCTGCTTCTGGGATACCTCACTCAGGATGATCTTTTCTAGATCCCACCATTTGCCTGCAAATTTCATGATTTCCTTGTTTTTAATTGCTGAGTAGTATTCCATTGTGTAAATGTACCACAATTTATGTATCCATTCCTCAACTGAGGGACATCTGGATTGTTTCCAGGTTCTGGCTATTACAAATAAAGCTGCTATTAACATGGTTGAGCAAATGTCCTTGTTGTATACTTGAGCATCTTTTGGATATATGCCTAGGAGTGATATAGCTGGATCTTGAGTTAGCACTATTTTTAATTGTCTGAGAAAGCACCAGATTTCCAAAGTGGTTGTACAAGTTTACATTCCCACCAGCAATGACATAGTGTTCCTCTTTTTCCACATCCTCTCCAGCATGTGTTGTCTCTTGAGTTTTTGATGGGAGTAAGTTTGTCTCTTGAGTTTCTGATGGGAGTAAGGTGAAATCTCAGGGTCGTTTGGATTTACATTTTCCTGATGACTAAGGATGTTGATTATTTCTTTACGTGTTTCTCTGTCATTTGATATTCCTCTATTGAGAATTCTCTGTTTAGCTCTGTACACCATTTTTTTTTGTCTTTAAACCAGAGCATTTATTTTATGACTGATTGAAATTCTCAAGATGAACCGGATGCTGCAACAGCTGCCCTCTTGGGTTTAGGTGTCATTCCTTCACAGAATCCACACCTGAATCTGCAATAGACAATTTTTAGGTGCCTTATTAGACCAGTCCCGGCAGTATTTCACCTCTTAGCTGTGGCACTCCAGTTATACTTCTTCTTGCACTTGGCAGGGTAGCCACATTTGCCACAAGTCGACTTCTGAAGGTGGTAAGCCTTAGAGCCACAGCGGCGGCACAATGTGTGTGTCTTATTGCAACACTTTCTAAAGGATGACGTTCCCTTCGTCATCTTGCTTCTGCCGCTGAGGCCAAAGAGACCAGAAGAGCTGTTCCCCATTTTTTAATTGGGTTACTTGATTTGTTGCTGTTTAACTTCTTAATTTCTTTATATATACTGGATATTAGCCCTCTGTCAGATAGAGGGTTGATAAAGATCCTTTCCCAATCTGTAGGCTGTCATTTTGTTCTGATGACAGTGTCCTTTGCCTTACAGAAGCTTTTCAGTTTCATGAGGTTCCATTTATTGTTGATTGTTGATCTTAAAGCCTGTGCTGGTTGGCGTTCTGTTCAGAAAGTTGTCTCCTGTGCTGATGAGTTCAAGGTTCTTCCTTACTTTTTCTCCTAACAGGTTTAGTGTGTCTGGTTTTATATTGAGGTCTTTGATCCTCTTAGATTTTAGTTTTGTGCAGGGTAATCAGTATGGATCTATTTGCATTTTTGTACATGTGGACATCCAGTTAGACCAGCACCATTTGTTGAAAATGCTGTTTTTTTTTTTCCATTGTACAATTTTGGCATCTTTGTCAAATGTCAGGTGTGTGAGTTTATATCTGGGTCTTCTATTTGATTCCATTGACCTACCATTCTGTTTCTAAGCCAGTACCATGTAGTTTTATTACTGTTGCTCTATAGTACAGCTTGAGATGAGGGATAGAGATAGCTCCAGAAGATCTTCAATTATAGAGGATTGTTTTAGCTGGGTTTCTTGTTATTCCATATGAAGTTGAGAATTTTTCTTTCAAGGTCTCTATTTCTTTCTTCAGAGACTGAAAGGTTTTTTTTTTCATACAAGTCTGACTTCCTTGGTTAGTGTTATACCAATGTTCTTTATGTTCTTTGTGGCTATTGTGAAGGGTATTGTTTTCCTCATTTCTTTCTCAGCCCTTTTGTCTTTTGCATACAGGAGGGCTACTGATTTTTTTGAGTTGATTTTGTATCCAGTCACTTGGCTGAAGGTGTTTATCAGCTGTAGGAGTTCTCTGGTAGAATTTTTGGGGTCACTCATGTATACTATCATATCAATCACACAGATTTTAAGGCCCTGGTGTTCACTCACATGACAAGAATAAGATTAAATGACTCTGAGAAGTTTAGTATTTTGATCGCCAAAAGCTTTCCATATCTTTATTGGCATGTTCCAAAGAGGCAGCAAGTCTTTCTGTTCATTTTTACAGGGAAGTTATGATTTTTTACTTCTGTTTCATTACAAGTAACTACTATAAATCTAATGATGATTATTGTCAAATCCAATACAGCAGATTTCTGGAGAACACACTGGGTTGGCTCTGGAATAAAAAGAATAACAGAAAGAAAAGACAGACACACAAAACATCTGTAATAGGGTAGCCTGTGCTTACTCTAATGGAGGGCACACACTATTCAACCCAGAAACCCAGTATATATATTTTTTAATATATAGCATAAAACAGAGGTGTTAGATAACTTCTGAGGTAGGTCTCTTCACTGTAGAAATTTCATTGTAAACACCATGGAGGCAGGAACTGTGGTTTAGGGTTTCTGCATATATGAGTTTTAGGTAAATGTAAATTGTTCATCAGCTTTCCCACTTTCAACAGAGGAAGGCTTTGCCATCCTTTTCTACACATGGGGAAGGGTTTGCTCTTTCCTTGGTCTGAGGCATTTGGTTTATTGAAATGTCCATCCCCATGTCAACAGCACACATTCAGCCAGGACTTCATCCATTCCCTGGAGTACTGATAAACTTATTCCAGTAATGTGATTTGAACAGTTTTATACAAAGGTACTTTATGTGTGGAGTTCTTTGACTTCTTTATATCCTGTCAAGCTCAAGTGCAATGCCATCCTCATGGTTGGTGTTCTGACAACATTTCCTCATTGTAACCATGAGAATGATATTGACATATGAGCACAAAGAACAGAGATATAATTTTTGACATGACCCAGGCACAAGAGCAATGTAATGTGCTTTTCTCAAAAAAGAAGAAAAAAAATGGTTACACCTCAATGAGAATATTCTTGTCATCTGTGCTAATCATTTCCTGTTAGAGCTCTAATGGCTTCTCTGAAAACAGACAAAGAGAAACCACTGACTTTGTCGGTTGATTCTTCATGTGATGGACACAGGTTCTTCCTTTGTTACAGGTCCACTTTAATCTGGCCCAAATTCCACAAAATCTGGCAATCAAATTGAAAGGGAAAGAAAGTGGAAACTTCAATGTGAAGATGTAAACAAGTAATTTCATAATAGGAAAGTTTACAGCTCAGTGATACTAGTTTTGCCCAACTAAGACACAAGAGAAGGTAAATGAGAAACACAAAACAGTAAATGGAAAATGAAGGTGAATATGAAAACTTGCACCTAAATATCAAGTGCTCTCCATAAATGGGACTGGCAATCTTTCTACTGAGCTTAGATTCAACAAAAAGTGGCTGCTGCCCAACCAGTCTTCTCCTTAATACATTAGTAAAATAAATATTCCTTGTCAACAAACATTATTAAAAATAAAACCTATATTCCTACTGCTTCATTGTTGAGGTTTGGGGTAAAGTCTATCAAGGACAGCCTATAATGTTGCCTTTCCCTTAAGGATTTTTCACACATGCCTTGAGTGGGTACTTCAGTTTAATTTACAATTTCCTATAAATACTTTAATATTTTTCAATTCTTGATCCTGAATTTTTCTCATGTAGCATATAGAAACTTAAAAGAGTGTGTAGAAAGATGGCTAACTCTGGTCTCTTTTGAACTGAGACACCCCATTCTGTATAAACTCCAATACCATGGAGAACCCAGACAAGGGTATTCATAAGGAACAGAAGAGAGACTTGCATGTGTAAGTCTGTCTTTTATGGACTAGAATCAGCTTGGCACAACTCTCTAACATCAAGTAGGCCAGTTAAATTCTATTAACTCACTTATCTTTTAAAGAAAATTATTAATTAAGAACTGAGGACTCTGGGCAAGAGGGAATGACAGGAAATTCTTCTGTAGTGACATGTAAAATAAAGCCTTTATGTCTGGCTTTAAGTGAAATGTATAATAAAGCTCTTGTGTCTGGCTTGGAGTGAAATGTTTCAGCAAAGCCTTTGCTACATTTGGATTAATAAGTAGAGGCTGAGAAATTTGGGGGGGTGACTTTTAATATTGAGGGAATATTGTCTCGCTGGAAAGTCTGCACTTGGTGCAATGTAAGAGCTTGCCGCTGCACAAACCTTGGTCTCAAGACACTCCTGGCAAACCTGGAGTTCTTACTTTTGGTTATGGCTAGCCATGGTCAAAAGAGACTCAGATTTGTGTGGGTTGTCTACTCTCTTGAGCAGCAAGGGTAAGATAACTTTGGTGGTTTAAACCTTTCCCAGACCAAATTAATTTTGTGTAATGATTGAATAAAAGTAACTGAAGTGAGCTAGTCATGTTCGGTCTTTTTCCAAGAAGGATGAACACCTCTACTCCTTCAGAAAACGAAGAGTTGGTATCTTGATGAGCTCCCCTCTCCACTGCAACATCTATGACCAACCTTAGCTAATATCCTTTCTCTTCTCACCACTAGTTTTTCACATAAAGATCACACATCATGTATGTGGCTAAATACAAAAGACTGATTTCACATTGTAGTCTGAATTTCCTTGCTGATCTTTTAAGACATCTGATCTTTATTTTATTTCATTGCCTTTTGTTGTTGTTGTTTTCGAGACAGGGGTCCTTTCTGTAGCCTTGGCTGTCCTGGACTTGCTTTGTAGATGAGCAGCCTTAAATTCCAGTGGTCCCCCATGATTCTGCTTTCCTTAGTGATGGGATTACAGGTGTGTGCCACTGTGCCTGGTTTACTACCTTTCAAATATATATTAAACTCTAATATAATGCCATTAACACCAATAGTGACAGGATATATTAGAATTGGGGACAAAATTGTCAAAATGAATACAGATGCATGGGTGTTCAGACAACTACAGTGAACTTTGGCCTGGAAAGATCTACTGATGAGCTTCCATCGTTCTGTGTCCTAGTGACCAATGATTCTGGACCTTCAGTCAGGTACTCTCTGAGCACTGAGAGATAGACACAATCAGCAATAAAGAGATAGTCAACAGGAAAAGGAGCCTTGGGTCAAAACAGTCCAAACTTCCTGAGTCACAGCTACCTACATGCTCTTTGATAGAGATGATGAGGACTTGTGTCCTTGTTCACTGTCATATCTCTACCTTCCTGACACTCCTTCACTTCTATATCTTTTCTTATTGAAATGGCCTTTGCCTGTTCAAAACCAAGAAGAGAAAAATAACTCAATATAATTGTTCATGAATAAGCCACAAGGAACATACATTCTAAAACAGTGATGAGGCTTCATGGGCACTTCCCTGTCTTGGATGCATCACTGCTGGTCTGAATCACTGGCCACAATGAGACATTTCATCTGTAAGGGGAAGCAATGTGTACCTTCACACCAAGAGTGATTCTCAGGCACCAAAATGACCCTACCTTTATTGTGGAATACTCAGGCCTATGGGGGTATAAAGTACTAGGCATTTATGATGTCCACATAAGACTTATCTTTTGTATATATTCCTTTTATTCACACAACATACCTTATGATATTATGGTAGTATAAAAGTTAAAGAGAAACCTCACCACGTAAAGAAAAGCTATGCAGAAATGCTTCTGTAAGATTCCACTTGAGAATCTTTTCTATTGAGGACATTTTGGAAGCTTAGAGGCTTGACCCATGACTGCTGTGAAGATTTTCAGCTATGGCAGCCTGGAAAGATGGCACTGATGAAAGTCCAGGAGATCCTTATGAGCTTTGGATGTGGCTTAAAGATAGGCCTTTATGAGCCTAGCTACAATGCTGAAAGAGACATAGTCACTGAGCCCATGAACATCATCAAGTCCTTGTGCACATGGGTGTCAACACACAGGCAAGATAATTCATGTTTAGGGAGCACAGAAGTGCAATCCTACAATCATTCCCATAGTTCCATTTTTTGTTGCTGTTTATTTTAAATCTTTTTATTGGACAATAGCTTTACACTGCCAGCATTCAAGCTTGGGGTTGCTTTCCTTGCACGGCAGTACCAGTTCGGGTTTAGCTTGTTATCATATCATAGATATGTCCTGTGCTAGGCTCATAGCTGAGCTATCTGGTAGCCTCCCTGGAGCTTGAGTAAAATGCCTATCTCACAGAGCTTCCTGGTACTAAACTTTTACTTCATATGCAGTACATTATTTTTAATCATGCAAAATTGTTTCTAAATTAACCAAAATGCTCTTTAAGTTATGTTTTTTACACTTATGGAATAAAAAAGACCAGACTTATTTTGGGTCAACGTGTGCTCTTTTATAGTTGCAATATTCATCCTCCTCAATCATTTCTTCTCTCATATCTACACATACAGACATAAGCTAAGAGACTTATAACAGAGGACAATATCTTTTTTTTTACTTCTAGATTTCACCATAATCTATAGAACACTGAACAGCACATTAACCTCTGGGCCCTCAATGGCATTTACAACCCCAACTTCCAAATACAACTCCCCAAAACAACACTGTTAGGTCTGTCACAGCAATACCCCATTTTATAGCTACCAGTTTCTGTTCTTTTTTTTTTTTTTTTTTTTTTTTTTTTGGTTCCTGTCACTATGCTAGACATCATGACCAAAAGAAAACGTGGGAGGGTAGGTATTTCACAGTTTAAAGTACATCAGTGAAGGAAGCCAAAGCATGAAACTCAAGGGACAAGTTTGATTGATGGAAAAGCCATGTCCAAATGCCAAATAATTATTTGCTCTCAGGCTCACATTCAGCCATCGTTTTTTTACAGTCCAGGTACACCTGTATAGGAAAGTCATTATTCCCAGTGGGCTGGGCACCTGTACATTAATTAGCAGTCAGGAAATTGCCACTTCTATTCTATTTTTCTTTCTGAGTGACATTCAGGCACCTGCCCTTGAGCCCTCCTTGTTACCTTACCTTCTTTACATCTGTGGATTGTAGTATTATTATCCTATATTATAGGTCTAATATCCACTTATAAATGAGTATGTACTATGTACTTCTTTCTGGGTCTGGGTTACTTCATGTAGGATAATTTTTTTCTATTTCCAGCCATTGGCCTGTAAATTTCATGATTTTTTTTTTAAATAGCTGAGTAGTATTCCATTGTGTAAATGTACCACAATTTCTGTATCCATTCTTTGGTTGAGGGAATCTAGGTTGTTTCCCTGTTTTGGCTATTACAAACAAAGCCTCTAAGAACATAGTTGAGCACATATCCTTGTTGTATGGTAGAACATTTTTTAGGTACATGCCCAAGAGTGGTATAGTTGGTTCCTATATTTTTGAGAAAACGCAAATTGATTTCCAGAGAGGTTGTACAAATTTGAACTCCCACCAGCAGTGGAGGAGTGTTCTCCTTTCTCCACATCCTTTCCACCCTGTGTTGCCACTTGAGTTTTTGCTCTTAGCCATTCTGACTGGTGTAAGATGGAATCTTAGAGTCAGTTTGATTTGCATTTCTCTTATGGCCAAGGACACTGAGCATTTCATTAAGTGGTTTTCAGCCATTCAATATTCTTCTGTTTTGAATTCTCAGTTTAGCTCTGGATCCCATTTTTCAATTGGATTCTTTGATTTGTTGGTTCTTAAGTTCTTTGTATATTTTATATATCAGCCCTCTGTCTGATGATGTAGGGTTGGTGAAGATCTTTTCCAAATCTGTTGGCTGCTGTTTTGTTCTATTGACAGTGTCCTTTGTTTTATAGAATGGTCTCAGTTTCATGAGATTCCATTAATTAGTTGTTGATCTCAGAGTCTGTGCTTGTCAGGAACTTGTCTCCTATGCCAATGAGTTCCAGACTTTTCCCCACATTGTCTTCTAATAGGTTTAGGGTATTTGGTTTTTCAAGGTCTTTGATCAACTTGGACTTGAGTTTTGTGCAGGGTGATTAATATAGGTCTATTTGCATTTTTATATAGGTAAATATTCAGGTAGACCAGTACCATTTGTTGAAGAAACTTTATTCTATTGTACGGTTTTGGCTTCTTTGTTAAAGATCAAGTCCCCACAGAGCTAAACAGAGAATTCTCAATAGAGGAATATCGAATGGCAGAGAAGCACTTAAAGAAATGTTCAACCTCATTAGCCATTAGGGAAATGCAAATCAAAACGACCCTGAGATTTCACCTTACACCCATGAGAATGGCCAAAATAAAAAACTCAAGTGACAACACATGCTGGAGAGGTTGTGGAGAAAGGAGAACCCTTCTCCACTGCTGGTGGGAATGTAAACTTGTACAACCACTCTGGAAATCAATCTGATGCTTTCTTAGACAACTGGAAATAGCGCTTCCTCAAGATTCAGCCATACCACTCCTAGGCATATATCCAAAAGAGGCTCAAGTACACAAAAAGGACATTTGGTTAACCATGTTTGTAGCAGCTTTATTTGTAATAGTCAGAAGCTGGAAACAACCCAGATGCCCCTCCACTGAAGAATGGATGCAAAAATTGTGGTACATCTATACAATGGAATATTACTCAGCAATGAAAAATAAGGAAATCATAAAATTTGCAGGTAAATGGTGGGACCTGGAAAGGATCATCCTGAGTGAGTTGTCCCAGAAGCAAAAAGACACACATGGTATATACTCACTCATATAGACATACAGCATAGGACAAACCCACTAAAATCTGTGCATCTAAAGAAACTAAGCAAGAGAGAGAACCCTAACTAAAATGTTCAATCCCCATCCTGAAAGGCAAAGAGGATGGACATCAGAAGAAGAAGAAAACAGGAAACAACCTAGGAACCTGCTACAGAGGGCCTCTGAAAGCCAGAAAAAGAAAACAGGAAACAAACTAGGAACCTACCACAAAGGGCCTCTGAAAGCCTCTGCCCTGCAGACTATCAAAGCAGATGCTGAGCCTGATGGCCAACTGTAGGGCAGAGTGAATGGAATTTTATGTAAGAAGTGGGAAATAGCAAGAGCTGGAGAGGACAGGAACTCCACAAGGAGAGCAACAGAACAAGAAAATTTGAACACAGGGAACTTCCCAGAGACTCATACTCCAACCAAGGACTATTCATGGAGATACCCTAGAACCCCTTCACAGATGTAGCCCATGGCAGTTCAGTGTCCAAGTGGGTTACCTAGTAATGGGAAGAGAGACTGCCTCTGACATAATCTGATTGGCCTGCTCTTTGATCATCTCCCCCTGAGGGGGGAGAAGCCTTACCAGGCCACAGAAGAGGACAATGCAGCCACTTTTGACGAGAACTGATAGACTAAGATCAGAAAGGAGAGGAGAACCTCCCCTATCAGTAGACTTGGGGAGTGGCATGCATGCAGAAAGGGGAGGGAGGGTAGGATCTGGAGGGCAGGAGGGAGGGGCTTATGGGGGGATACAAAACGAATAAAGTGTCATTAATAAAAAAGTCATAAAAAGAAGAAATCATATTTAAAAATATAATGTACCCCCCCAAACAAACAAACAAACAAACAACAACAACAACAACAAAAACCAAACAAAAAATCAAGTCCCCATAGGACTGTGGGTTTATTTCTGGGCCTTCAATTTGGTTTCATTGATCAACCTGTCTGTTTCTGTGCACTTTTTAATACTATTGCTCTGTAGCATAGCTTGAGATGAGGGATGTTGATACCACCAGAAGTTCTTTTATTGTACAGAATTGTGTTGGCTATCCTGAGTAACATGCAGTATTTTTAACTGAAATACTGTGCTCTACGTTAATACTGAGAGAAGTATATATAATCTTGTAAATGTGGCATAAAACATTGAAATATTCACTTTGAGATAAAAACTATTACTTTATAAAGATCTCAGTAAGACGATATAATGCTACATAAATAAAAAATTAAGTACCTCATTTTGTCTTGATCTTCCATTGTACTTAATAATTTAAAATCATTAACACTGTTGCATATATCAATATTTCATTTTCTAACTATATTTTTAGTTCCAAAGCATGTGTTTCACTTACACATTCTTCAACTAGTCTTAATTTGTTATAAATTTTAGGCTACTATGAGTAAAAGTTTCAGAATATTTTTGCCCTTAAATTTTCTTAAATAAATGTAGTCATTTATCTGAGCTGTCTACACAGCAGTGAAGGTCACATTAACAATTCTTTGAGGAGCAACCATGCTGATTTCTTCCATTGCTGTTGGAGTCTGTATTTCCATAGATTGACTGAACATTCGTTCAGAACAAGTTTGGTGTTATCCTCTTTCTCTCTCCCTCTCACACTCTTTCTATCTAGTATCTAATATTGATCTATGATCTATTAGCCATCTATATATCAATGTATCTATCATCTATCTCTCTAATTCTCTCAAATTTCCTTTTCATGACATATACTTCCTCCTTCTCCAGTCTGTCTCCCTCCCTCCTCTTCCTTTTTTTCCTTTCTTTATTCATTCATTTCTTACTCACTTTCTTCCAAATTTGCTGTCTTTTCCCCCACTTTTTTCCTATTGCACAATACCATGTTAAAGCATGCTTTAATTTTAATAGACTGCACAGATGGTAGGGATTCAGCAGGCTAGGAAGCATGCTAAAATGGCATGCATAGATCACCTCCATTCTGGCCAGAGTTTCCATTCCTATTGGATATTCCTAGGTTTCTAGTTCTAGAGATACTCTCTCCTCATTTCAGTTGCCTTTCCCAGTATTCTCCCATTTTAAATGTGTTGTTTCTTTATGGAACCCTGAAGTTTCCATGACTTATTCCCATGAAACCCAACTTGGAGTTAGCAAATTTCTCAAATTTTAGAAATCTGGTGTTCACTCATATGAAAAGAACACTGTAAAATACTCTTGGAAGTTAGTATTTTTGTCAAAAAGTCTTTTCTGATCTATGTTGGCTCCCATAAAACAATGAGGATATCTTGTCATTTGCAATGGGAAGACGAAGAGTTTATGTTTCTGTATCACAACAAGTAACCGTTGCTCATCTAATGGTATGTATTGTGTAATCTAGCTCAGATGAGTCCTGAAAACATGACTGGAGTGAATAGGGAATAAAGAAATTAAAGAAAGTAGGGAAATAACAAATAAACATACAGAAAATCAGAAACAGGGTAGACAGTGCTCACTCTGATAAAATGTACCTATTATTTCAATGCAGAAACTCATCATGTTTATTATACACAGAATGTGGAAGAAACGTTAACTAGTGTTGGGTGGAGGTCTCTGTAGGGAAGCAAACTCAATACAGGCTGTAAATGGCAGAAAGGAGGGAGATATGTTTGATAGCTTCTGTCTACCCTGGTTTTAAATGGTCAATCATTAATCAGCATTCTGACTTAGAACAGGAGAATGGATTGCCATCCCTCTTTTCTTCACAGAGGGTAGTTTGTTCTGTTCCCATGGGGCTGAGGTATTGGAGTCCTTGACATGTCCATCCCCATGCCAACAGCACACATTCAACCAGGACTTCATCCACTCTCTAGAGTTTCAATAAGTTTATTCTAGTAAATGTAACTTGAATAGGTTTAGACCCATAAGTATTCCTTTTATGTTTCTTATTCATATGAATAAATTAAAAAAAGAATTTTATCTATGAAAGTCTATGACTTCCTTGTATGCTGTCAAACAACAACTATACTGCCTTCCTCATGGGCAGTGTTCTGGGAACTTTTTTATTTTTCAAAATTTATTTATTTATTATTATTATTTATTATAATTCATTCACTTTGAATCCTGTCTGCTCCCTCATATCCTCCTGGTCTTACCCTCTCTTCCTCTTTCTTTCCCTATGTCCCTCCCCTAGTTCACTGATAGGGAACTCTATCCTCCTCTACTACTATCTGACTCTAGCCTATCAGGTGTCATCAAGACTGTCTGGATCCTCTTTCTTGGTGGCCTACTTAGGCCACTTCATCATGGGGAGGTGATCAAAGAGCCAGCCACTGAATCCATGTCAGAAACAGCCCCTGTTCCCCATACTAGGGCACCCACATGGAGACTGAGCTGCACATGGGCTACATCTGAGAAGGGGGTTTAGGTTCTCTCCATGCATGGTCCTTGGTTGACTCATCAGTCTCTGCAGGATCTCTGGAACCCAGAATTTTAGACTGTTAGATTCTTTGCGGAGCTCCTGTTCTCTCCAGGTCTTTTTATCTTCCCATTCTTCTATAACATTCCCTGGACTCTGCCAAAAGTTTGGCTATGAGTCTCAGTGTCTGCTTTGATACCCAGATGGGTTGAGTCTTTCAGAGGTTCCCTGTGGAAGGCTCCTGTCCTCTTCCTTGTCTTCTTTTACTTCTGATGTCTATCCTGTTTTCCCATCTGAATGAGGATTAAGCCTCTTCCCTAGGATTCCTCCTTGTTGTTTAGCTTCATTAGGATTATAGATTTTAGTATATAGTCTATATAATATATAGATTTAGTATGTAGATTTTAGTATATAATATTTTATCCTATATTATATGACTAATATCCACTTATAAGTGAATACATACCATGAGTGCTTTTCTGCTTCTAGATTACCTCACTCAGGATGGTCTTGTCTACTTCCATACATTTGCCTGCAAATTTCATGATTTCCTTGTTTTTAATTGTTGAGTAGTATTCCATTTGTGTAAATGTACCATAATTTCTGCATCCATTATTTAGTTGAGGGACATCTAGGTTGTTACCACATTCTGGGTATTATCAATAAAGCTGCTATGAGCATAGTTGAGCAAATATCCTTGTTGTATGGTTGAGTACCTTTCTGTTACATGCCCAAAGGTGTTATAGCTGGATCTTGAGGTAGTACTATTTCCAATTTTCTGACAAAGTGCCAGATTGATTTCCAAAGTAGTTGTATAAGTTTACATTCGCACCAGCAATGGAGGAGGGTTCCTCTTTTTCTACAACCTCTCTAGCATGTGTCATTCCCTGAGTTTTTGATCTTATTATACACAGTATAATAAGAGTTTACATGTTAGTGATATTAGCGAGTCTGATGGCTGTAAGGTTGAATCTCAGGGTCATTTCAATTTGCATTTCCCAGATGACTAAGCACATTGAGCATTTCTTTAAGTGTTTCTCTGCCATTTGATATTCCTCTATTGAGAATTCTATGTTTAGCTCTGTACCCAAGTTTTCAGTTGGATTATGTCCTTTGTTGGTGTTTAATTTATTGAGTTCTTTATATAGTCTGGATATTAGCCCTCTGTCAGATGTAGGGTTGGTGAAGATCTTTTCCTAGTCTGCAGGCTGTAATATTTTTTTTCTCTTGACAGTGTCCTTTGCTTTACAGAAGTTTTTAAGTTTCATGAGGTCCCATTTATTGATTGTTGATCTTAGAGGCTGTAATGTTGGTGTTCAGTTCAGGAAGAAGTCTCCTGTGCCAGTGAGGTCAAGGCTCTTCCATAACTTTTCTTTTAACAGATTTAGTGTGTCTGGTTTTATTTTGAGGTTTTTGATCTACTTGTACTTTATTTCTGTGGAAGGTGATAAACATGGATCTATTAGCATTTTCTACATGTAGACATCCAGTTAGACTAGCACCATTTGTTGAAGATGCTATCTTTTTTCCATTGTATGGTTTTGGCCTTCTTTGTAAAAAATCAAGTATCCATAGGTGTGTGGGTTTATTTCTGGATCTTTGATTTGATTCCATTGATTGACCAGTCTGTTTCTATGCCAGTACAATGCGGGCTCTGACAACATTTATTCATTGTAATCATGAAAATGGTGCTGTCAGCTGAGCACAGAGAAATCATTCTCTTGACAGTACCCAGGTACTACAACATCATAGTGTGTCTTCCTGGAAACAAAAATGTTTTTGACCCCAATAGCATTTTCCTCTTTATCAGTGCTAATTACCATTTTCCATTAGAGGACTATGCCTTCTCTGAAAACAGACATAGATGAACCATTGTCTCTGTAGGCTGATTTATCTTGTGATGGACACAGGTCCTTCCTTTGGTACACATTCCTATAAACTTGACCCAAACTCTACAGAATTTGACAAAAAAGTAAATAAAAATAAAAGTCTCTATGTAAAATAGTAAACAAGTAATTCCTTGATAGAAGAGTTTACATGTTAGTGATATTAGTTTTGTAATAGGATCCAACCAAGAAACAGGAAGAAGTTAATGGAAAGAACAGCAGCTAATAATGAAGAAAACTGGTTGTGTAAACTTGCATCTTAACATCATGTGCTTTCCAGGAGTGGGATCCAAAATCTTCCACTGAGCTAGAATAAACAAAACTAGTTTCTGATCCTGACCAAGTCTTCTCCTTGAACCATCAGTAAAATGGATATTCTTTTCAACAAACAATACTGAACATAACCTAAGTCACTTCTGTTTATTTCCTGAGAATTATGGGGTAAAGCCTACAAACTGAACTCTGTCGTGTTAGCTTGTCTCTTAAGGATTCCTCACTCATGCCTTGATGAGATACTTGAGTCTGCATTACAGCTTCCTGTAAATTCTTTAATAAAAAATTTCAACCCTCACCATGAATTTCTCTCATTTGATATCTAGAACCTGGGAATAATAGGTAGAAAGAGAGCTCATCCTGTTCTTTCTGTTTCTAAAATACTCCCAGATTTTATGACCCTAATACTATAGAAACGAGATATGGAGTTCATAAGGAATGCGTGTATATGTCTATCTTTTTTTGAGGCTAGAGCCAGCTTGGAATAACTTTAAAATATCATGTTGGACATTAAATTTTATTAGCAAATTTACCTTTCAAGAGAATCATGAATAAAGATCTGAGAACTGAGTAGGATGGAATGACACGAAGTGCTTATTTCTCTTTACCAGTAGAAGCTTCACACAGTAAATCTCACACAACAAATATTATGGCTAAGCATAGAAGACTGATTCCACACTGTAGTCTGCATTCCCTTGCTGATTTCTAAAGGCATATGGTCTTCATTTTGCTCCCTTCCAAGGGTATAGAGCCATTTTTCAAACTCTAACATGCCAGTAAGACCCACCTTTATCAGAATATGTTAGTTGTGGTGACAAAGTGGTCAGAATGCATGCAGATAACTGAATGACCTTCCATCCAGCAATTACAGTGAACCTGAGCTTGAAAAGATGTACAGATGAACTTCCATTCTGTGTCCCAGTGACAAAGGATTTTGGACCTTGGGTGAGGCACTCTCTGAGCACTGAGAGATAGACACAATCAGCAGAAAAGAGTTGATCAACAGGAAAAGAAGCCTTAGGCCAAAACACTCCACTCTTCTTCTGAGTCACATCTACTCACATTTCTTCTCATAGGCCATAAAGAGATATATTATACCAAAGTAACAACTGTTACATTACCTCACTTTCTGAGGTGGTATCATATAATATGCAACAGAGAAGCCATATTTGAGTTATCCATTAATTATTCCATTTGTGGGCTTCCTCAGATCAGGGAAGAAATATATGACACCTAACCCTATATCCTATTCTGTCAGATGTGCATAAAATCCAAGACTAATCAAGAAGTTGCTAAATGTAAATAGTGAAGTTTTTTTGAGGATTACATACTTTATGTGATCATGTGTTTTAGAGAATTTGAAAAACATTAAGTAGATTCATTAAAAACATAAGTTCTTACTGTATTACCACACAGCCCTGAAGGCTTCTGCTTGTTTTGTTGTTCATGACTATTTATTTTTAAGTTAATTCTTTGTGAATTTCACTTTGTATATTTTTATCATTTTCTTTCTTACCTCTCAATATCTCCCAGATACCCTTTCCCCTACCCACCCAACTTCTTTTTATTTCTGAAGAAACAAATCAGCCATTATAAAATATCATGTTCAATTTGAGATCACAGAGAATGAGGCCTACCTTGGATTGTTTGTGAAATATCCAGTGTCAAATGTTAGGTAAAATTTGATTGTCCTTCTCTAGACAGCTATCATTTGCAAATAACTTCTTGAATTTGGCAAGGTTTTATCTCCATATCCTCCCTTTCATGCCAGAATCATGTTTGGAGTAAGCTTGTTTTGATCTTGAACATGATGTTATGTTCTTGGAGTTCATAAGTGTATCAGCTCAATTGTGTTTGAAAATACTACTTCCTTAAAATTGCTTATTATCTCCAGCTCTGACAATCTTCTCACCCACTTCCACATACATTTCTGAGTATATGAGGAGTTTATAAAGACATCCTATTCAAGACCAATCATTCTAAAGTAGTTAAGCCTCTCTATGTTGTCTAGTTGCAGGTGTGTGTTAACTGGCTTCTACCACATAAATATTGCCTAACAAGGGATCACCAATTTATAGTTTGTGTGTATAATAATGTGCCCTTAGTAGTCATCTGTTGCTAGTATCTTTTAGCAGAATAATAGCAGTTGATTTTTTCCTGGGCCTGTGAGCTATCTTGTCTCAACTTTATCAAAAACAGTATCAGATATGGGTTCCATCTCACAGAATGATTTATCAATCCAGTAAAATGTGGTTGGTGACTCCCTTAACACTTGTGATAGTATTCCTTCAGTAAACAGATTTTGTGGGGAGGTAATTGTTGAATCTCTCAGATTTTGTAGCAGGGTGATGTTGATTATTACTTTGTTCTAAGGTAGCATGCATTGAGATCACCTTCTGGCATTTATAGCTCTACCCAAAAATGAGGAAGCTTCCAGTGGAAAAATAAATATCTCCATATTCTATTCCATATTCTCTGATGGCATGATTCATTAGGTGTGGGATATACATCAGGAATATAGTTATGGCTGTAATAAATACCTTTGTGGACCTCTAGATGCCTCATTAGGAAACAGGCTTGGGGAAGATTTGTGGTCTCATAATCTCTCACTCTAGGAATTGCACCATGAATCCTGGTATACACCATAAGTATGGGCAAGTTAGTTTAAATCTCTCATTAACTCAAAATATAATGGGGCTACCAAGGAATTTCTAAATTAAGTATAAAGTTAGCTGTCATTAAATACAAACTGGTTTTTATTTAACTGTCATTAAATACAAACTGTAATTCCTTATACCTTGTCAGCTTAATGGCATAATATACTGTCATTTTAAATTTACTTTGTTTCTTGGAATGAGAGACAGATAATATTATTGTCCTAAACTCACTATAAACTAAGAGATAGCTGGAGAATGAGTAGCCAGGTCAGTCCTAATTTAAAAGACATATTCTTGTGTCTTTTTGGAGTCTGTTAACCTTTAGGTTTTGTCAACCTTTGTTATTATGAACTTATGTAGTGGATACATAGATAAGAAATGTTTAGTTTTAATGAAAAAAACATGTAACCTGTTGTATTTTAGAATTTATCTGTTTTTGTGATTGATTGAATTTTTGACTATGAGGTAATACCTTTTCTGAGAGCTTTGTCTCAGAAGGATAAAAATTGTGATCAGACAATAAATATTGGTTGGAGCCTGCTGGGGTTGAAGCCCACTAAAATTCATTTCATCCATGAGTATGTATATAGATATATGTTTGCATATATATATATGTGTATATATATGTCCATCTGATCTGGTATTTTTATATATGTTACATGAGCGTATGCCGATTTTCTGTCTGTATGCGAAAAGCTCCTATTGTATCATCCATTGTATCATCCACCACACACCCATTGAATGTGTGTATGAATGTTTGTGTACAGGTATAAACATCTGACTGTCTATATATACATATGGGCTGATACTATGGAACTGGCAGCCCAAACTTGCTGCAGTTTCCACAGAGGAGATGTTAGCTGAAATCAACATCATCGTCATATGTAAGCTTGTGAAAATTTGTTGAAGTTGAGGTTAAAGTTTTTAACTTCATTCTACCTTTTCCCCTTGAGAGTGTGTGCATGAGTGATCATTGCTTAATTTCTCTCTGCTTTCCTTTTTTAAAGTTGATTGACAAATGAGTCAGTACATTCAGGACCTAACCAACAGCCATCTAAGATAAGCAGGCTAAAGTTTACTTTAGCCTATAGAGCCCTCCACAGTGGCCTGCTCCTGTGCAGAATCTACTATCAGATCAAACAGCCTCCTTTTACAACCCATTGGTCTCCTTTCCTTTTTTCCTTTTCTTTCCCTTCCCATCTCTTTCTCTCCCCTCCTCTTCTCCTGATAAATAGACTCTTCCCTCTCTTTACATATTTTTAGACTGTATTGTCCAAGAACAAAAGAATATATGATATTTGTCTTTCTGTATCTTATTTCACTTACGATGATAATTAGTTGTCTCCATTTTCCAGACAATGACATAATTTCATCATCTTTGGAGTTGGATGAAACTCTATTGTCTCTTTACACCACATTTCCTTTATTAATTAATCTATTGACAGAAGCTTAGACTACCTTAGTTATTGTAACTAGCATAGAAATAAAAATGGATGGACAAACTTTAAAAATAAAATAAAATAAAACACAGTCCAGCCTTCAGAGGTATCTCAGTGCCTTAGATGTATTGCTGTTGTTCTGACTTTCTGGCCACAGGAAGCATTTCATCAATAAAGCCAAACAAGCTGTTCCTTGGCACCAAAGATGCCTAGGCACCAAAATGGCCTCCCTTTATTGAATCAGAATGTCCAAATAGAGCTATGTGTGTTTCTTTGTTGGCACTACATTCATACTCTTCCATCATCTCTTTTGTTTATAGATAACATACAGACAAAAGTTGGAAGACATAATAGGCACCATCCTTTCTTACTTGTGTAGTTTCTGCATCAACTAGACAATACACTACCTTTTTTAGAGAAAACATTCATAAAAGTTCAGAAAAATTTTTATACTTCACTTTTGTTAATGTGGTATTAAGAATTTCCCCAGATTATGTTTTTGGGGAATGTGGAAGATTTTGAGACATTGGACTAGAAAAGAGGTTGAAAGCTATAAGCAAAGTTTAATGGGTCATTAATAAAACAGTAGATGAAAGACAAATGATCCCTGAAGGCAAATCTTTAGAAATTAAATATGGAAACAATATTACCAACTGCACCAGAGACCATTCTTGAAATTTTGAGCAATAGACATATTGAGCAATGTGTATGTTTTCTACCCTTGTCCTAACAATTTGCCTTAGGCTAAATTTAAAAGCAGTGAACTGATTACTTTAGAACATGAGATTTCAAATCAGCCTTATATTCACTTGTTATGTGATTATTAGTAACCACTTATGCTGATCTACAGTGAAAAAAGTAAATTAAATAAGACAGAAAGAAATACAACATTTAGAGTTCTCATAGGAAAGGGTCACTGACAAGATTGATGTTACATTCAAGGATCATTCTGTAAGTGAGTTTGTAATATTTGAGGATATTAGGGCCAATAAGAAGAGACCTGATTTGCATTGTAATAAAAAAAGGTGCCTTCATCACAAGGCATTACCAGTAAAGTGTCCAGTTTGTGAAAGAGAGTACAAGGTATTTTCTGTTCCTGGAAGAAAGTACATTCAAAAGCAACACTAAGATGGTACAAGGAGCTATGGTTCATTCCAAACTGGAAGCCAAAATTAGCAGCCCAAATTAGCATGTGGTGCTAGATTTAGAATCCTGAAGGAGTAGAAATTAAGGGGTTGTGGGATCGTCTATGGTTTCATAAATCTACTGAGGCTGAATATTTTATGGCAAGGAAATCTTTATATGAATACACTGAGAGAGCAAGAGGCCTGAACACTATTGTGTGAAACTGTGGAAGTGAAGCCAAGGTAGTAATGGAGACCCAAGATGTTAATGATACCAGGGTTGTGAAATATTTGTTAAGGAGAGCTGAATTCACAGAGTAGAGGTAGTCAATGGGAGAGGTGTATATTGCAACAACACAAAACTTTCATCCTGAAAATATTTAAGTTATTAAACACTGTGCATTGAGCTAAACAATTTGATTTTTGTCCTTCTGACTTTTAGTCTTTATATCAGTATTGCCTCATTATGACTCATCCCTCCATTTTGGGATGATATAGTATATTTTGTGCCATTATATATTAGAATTTGTAATTTGCTTCATGATTGTACACAGGGTTGCAATTAAAAGATCCCTTTGAGTCTCAGAAGGGACTGTGGAATTTGGACTTTAAAATATTATTAAAGCTAAAAAGCTATGATGACTTTTGTAATTGAATTAAGGGTACTAGGTGGAAATAAAGTGATTGTTTAAATTAGATGTTTCCTACAGTTTACCTAACCCACAGCACACCTACTCCTTCACTCACATTGGAACCTACTTCTTCAGGATTCCAGCTCATTCACAAGACCAATTGAGACAAAACAACTATAGATTCTTGGACTTTCCCTTTACAGACAGACATTAGTAGTACTGAAGCCTGTCATTCCAATAAATTCCCTTTATATAGATAGACATAGAGGATGATAGAGATAGAGATGGATTGAGATACAGAGTTTCCCCACAGGCTTATGAAAACTTGGTCTCCCAGTGATGGTGCTGTTTGGGTATTGCCTTGCCAAAAAAAATTCTCCTGTTTTGTTTTGTTGACAGTATCCATTGGTTTACAGAAGCTTTTAAGTATCATGAGCTGCTGGTGTTCTGTTCAGGAAGCTGTTTCTTGTGCCAAAGAGTTCAAAGCTCTTTCCAACTGGGAAAAGAACTTCACCAATCCTATATCTGACAGAGAACTAATACTCAAAATATATAAATAACTAAAGAATTAAAGACCAACAAACAAGATTACCCGATTAAAAATGGGTTGCAGAGTTAAACAGAAAGTTCTCAATAGAGGAATATAAAATTGTGGAGAAACACTTAAAGAAATGCTCAGAGTCCTTAGTCTTCAAGAAAGGGCAAATCAAAATGACTCTGAGATTCCATCTTACACCCATCAGAACTGATAAGATAAAAAACTCAAGTGAAAACACCTGCTCACAAGGATGCCTTGCTGGTGGGGGTGTAACTTGTACAACCACTTTGGAAATCAATCTAGCGCTTTCTCAGAAAATTGGGATATAGCACCCCCAGCTATATCACTCCTGGGCATACAGTCAAAAGATGCCCCACCGTATAACAAGAACATTTGCTCAACTATCTTCATAGTAGCTTTATTCCTAACAGCCAGAATCTGAAAAAAACTACATGTCCCTCAGCTGAAGAAATTGGGTTACATTTTCACAATGAAATACTACTTAGCTATTAAAAACAAGGAATTCATGAAATTTGCAAGCAAATGTGTAGAACTAGAAAAGATCATCATGAGTGAGGTAACCCAGAACCAGAAAGACACACATGGTATGTACTCACTCATGAGCAGATATTAGCCATATAACACTGGATAACCATATTACAATCCAAAGACCTAAAGGAGTAAATAACAAGGAGGACCCTAGGGAGTATGTTTAATTACCATTAAAAAGGGAATTTATAAAATTTGCAGGCAAATGGTGGGATCTAGAAAAGATAATCCTGAGTGAGGTATCCCAGAAACAGAAAGACACACATGGTATATACTCACTTAGAAGTGGATACTAGACCTATAATATAGAAAAAAACATACTAAAATCTGCACACCTAAAGAAGCTAAGCAAGAAGGAGGTCCCTGGGTAATCTCACTCAGAAAGACAAATGGGATGGACATTGGAAGAAGAAGAAAACAGGAAACAGGGCAGGAGCCTACCCAGCAGTGCATCAAAGCAGATGCTGAGACACTTACCAAACTTTGTGCAGAGTGCAGGGAATCCTATGAAAGAAGGGGGAGATAGTAGGATCTGGAGAGGACAGGAGCTCCACAAGGAGAGCAACAGAAGCAAAATATCTGGGCACAGGGGTCTTTTCTGAGACTGATACCCCAACCAAGGACCATTCATGGATATAACCTAGAACCCCTGCTCAGATATAGCTCATGGCACCTCAGTATCCAAGTGGGTTCCCTAGTAAGGGAAATAGGGACTGTTTATGACATAAACTCAGTGGCTGGCTCTTTGACCACCCCTCTGAGGGAGGAGCAGCTTTGCCAGGCCACAGAAGATGACAGTGCAGCCTGATGAGACCTGATAAGCTAGGGTCAGATGGAAGGGGAGGAAGACCTCCCTATCAGTGGACTTGGAGAGGGAATGGGAGGAGATGAGGAAGGAAGGGGGGGATTGGGAGAGAATGAGGGAGAGAGCTACAGCTGGGATACAAAGTAAATAAAATGTAATTAATGTAACAAAATAAATAAAAATTTAATTAAAAAATAAAACCACAAGTCAAAATAAACCTCTTGTAAATTAAAAAAAGGGGGGGGGGCAAACATGATAGATACCAGAAGTGGTGGAAGAAAAGGAACAGGACAGGAGCCCACCATAGGTGTCCTCTGAAAAACTCCATGTAGTAGGGGATTGAAGCACATGCAAAGATTCACAGCTAAACTTTTGCAGAGCACAGGGAGTCTTATGGAAGAAGGGGTAGATATAAAGACTCAGAGAAGACAGGAGCTCCACAAGGGGACCAACAAAACCAACAGATCTGGGCCCAGTGGGGCCTGTAGACACTGCTTCGTCAACCAAGGGCTATATGTGGAGAGGACCTAGACCTCCTGATCAGATGTAGCCCATAGGCAGCTCAGTCTCCAAGTGGAACAGGGGCAGTTTCTGACATGAACTCAGTTGTCTGCTCTTTGATCAGATCACCTGGGAGGATGGCCTTATTGGCCATAGAGAAAGAAGTTACAGGGATTCCTGATGAGACTGGAAAGATAGACATCAGATCGTAGGTGAGGAGGACTCCCTCTTTTCAGTGGACTAGGGAAGAGTATGGGGGAAAGAGGAATGGAGGAAGGGACAGAGAGGAGATGAGAAAGTGGGCTATATTCAGGACAGAAAGTGAATAAATTGTAAATAACAACAATAATAATAATAAAAGAAAAGGAAAAATGTAAAAATACTACTTCAAGAGACCCAATTTCTATGGGTCAGGTTATTGCTTTGGCCTTGTTCAAGCTCAGTTTACATAAAACAGCCAAGGTTTTATCTGTTTTGAAGCCCTACAAGGCAGACATTTCCTTTTGAAAGTCCTCTCATTGGACACTTATATTATCAGGCTAATGAAGCGTGGTGCCTCATTGGCTGAATTGCAACAAGTGTTGTCAGAACTACAGTCAGGACCTCTCTCATGGGGGAATGAATTCTCCCTTTTTCTGCCCCTTGGATTTGATGCTAACCAAGACAACAGATTCCATCATGTGTTTTTCTAGTTACTGAGAGTCAGTATTCCCTTATCCCATCCACTGCCATGACAGCTCAAGTAATGAGACTAGATCCATGAATCTACTGAACACATGTCAAGCCCTATTCTTCTTCTCCTCTGAGATGACAATGGACACACAAAGGAAATGCTAGCCCCAGATATTCCTGTAATCTAGTGGAGGACCTCAGGTTAGTCTTCAATATCAAAGCCCCTTCAGAATCACATAAGCCCACACAAGGGTCCATTTAGGCATTGCATTCCTCATTGATTCTGCCACAGTTGTTGATCTGGTTCTGAAATCAGGGCTTCTAATGAGATCTAGAATTTGAGGCAAATTCAAGCACTCTTAAATGTCTACCCTGTAAAGGTTACATATGAATTCATTCTTTTATTACTCAGTATCATAGGACAACCTTTTCCTCACAAGATTGATCAATATGTCAGGAATGGAATAAGACCACCCTGAACTTTTATAAGAATGAAATTATACTATACTGTTAGGTATCCTGTTAAGCTCACTCCATTCATGGTGACTATCTATAACAATGATATCTGTCAGAACCTTGTCAGTGTCATAGAACATGGCAAACATCATTCCCCAAAAATGGCTGTCCATGTGCAAGATCCACTGTAGTTTGGTCAAATGTTTTCCAGATTTCCTTCCCACAGGAGTAATGGAATTCCCCAATAAACCATCCCATGTACGGGGAGTAACATGGAGGTTTGTAAGCATTGTTACACACACTTGCCTTGTGGCCTGTCTGAATCTGAGAGCACCTATAGCAGCTTGAACTCTCACCTACCTAATGGTAATTGCCACTACTTTTATCTTTTCAATGGAATGTCTCTGTGTTCACATTTCATTACCCAAGCCTTCTAATGGTGCATTTCTCCTGCTTTCTTTCACAGAACTACCTGTGAAAGACTTTCAGAGTAATATTTGGAGACATGAATTAGTTTTACTGAATTTACAAGTGCCACAAAAAAAAAAAAAAGACCTGAAACTAACAATCTAGGGACTGAACCCATAAATATGCATCATTCTTTGAGCACATCTGGAGGCACTTAGCATTTCCTTTGCCCAAGAAGAGCCCTCTTTGAAGGAATAGGAACAGTCTTGGACCCACTGGGCAACTGAATGGGTAGCAAATAAAGAAAGCCAGGCGTTATAAAAGGATTTGCTTTGTAAGATAGGCCGTTAGGCCATATGGCTTGTTTATTTTTGCTGAAGAAGGTAAAGGGATGGAAGCCTTAATCAAAAAATATTTAAGATTGTAAGAAAGAATACAATCCACTAGAATAGACAAATCCTACATAACTATGTTTTTATGTTCAGTTAGGAAAGGGCCTACACACAAACCTCACAGAACTTGGTAGACTGTTCATTCAAATGGAGGCTGAATGGGCTATGGAGTTATGGCTGCCATCTTATATTTGGAGTCTCAGTTTGAAAATGTATTTACTCTCTATGGGAAATAGTCACAGTGAAAGATTGCTTATGGTTCTAATATGTTCTGCTGAAACTAACCACCACATTTTCTGGTGAAAGAAGGCAACTGGTTAGTCAGGTGTCAAACTTACATGTTTGAGGGACAATATTCAGCACAGTTGAGTGGTAACCCTGTGACGTCACTGGGAAATGCTACAAACCAAGACCCTGATGGAATTATATTTCTCTCAGACTTTAAATTAATTAGTTCCTCCCATCTGACTAATCCTTTTACAAGAATGGATTCTAGATTTCACTTGAGTGGGAACCGTGTGGCATCACTGGGCAATGCTACAAAGCAAGGCCCCTGTGGGATTATAGTTCTTCCTCAGACTGTCAATTACATGCCAAATCTTTACAAGAATGGAATATAGATTTCAATCAGGTGTGCCCCTAGTATCAACCCTATCATCTGTTATGTCTAGTACATAGACAGGGTATTAATTGTTGGTAGAACACTGACAATGAGATATTTATTTTAACTGACTTCTTTAGGAAAGTTTCCAGGTATCTGCCATCTTTGTGTGAGTCTTACACAACAAAGCCAATTGCACAATTACACATTGGTATGGCAAACAAAACTTACATAAATTTAAATGTAGAGAAAGCCATTACCCTGACTCTATTATTCCTCGATATTTCCCGTGGTGTTAAGATTATTGAGACTAATCAGTCTCCAAATTCAAGCCACAGGGAAGCTGGAATAAGCTTTGCTTATGATAGCCTTATATATGCGATTATGAACCCATTCTATTACCTGTATTAGAATTTTGAGCCCTAAGATACTACTAAACTCAATATATACATATATTCATATTCAATATATGTATACATATAATACATATGTACATATATTCAGTTTAGTAGTATCCGAGTATATATAATCAATGCATAAGATAGGCAAACTCAAGTATTAACAACAGTAGCAAATAATACAGTAGGAAAGTGATACCAACAAACTATATTAAAAAGATATATTTCATTAGGACTGGCTGTATCATTTTCCTCTGTAGCCTGGCAAGGCTGCACCCCCAGAGGAGTGATCAAAGAGCCTGCCACTGAGCTTATGTTAGAGACAGCCCCTGCTTCCCTTACTAGGGAATCGACTTGGAGACTGAGCTGCCTATGGCCTACATCTTAGCAGGGTGTCTAGGTCTTCTCCATGCATGGTTAGATCATCAGTATCTGCGGGCCCCTCTGTACCCAAATTTTTTGGCTCTGTTGGTCTCCTTGTGGAGCTTCTGTCCCCTCCAGGCCTTTCTCCCCCTTCTTCCTTAAGATTTCCTGGACTCTGCCTAAATTTTGGCTATGTGTCTCAGCATCTGCTTTGATACCTTGCTGGGTAGAGTCTTTCAGAGGCCCTCTGCAGTAGGCTCCTGTATACTGGGTGTCCTTATCTTCTCCCACTTCAGATGTCTATCCTGATTACCTTTCTGAATGAGGATTAAGCATCTTCCCTAGGGTCCTCCTTGTTGTTTAGCTTCTTTAGGACTATAGATTTTAGTATGTTTATCCTATATTATATATCTAATATCCTCTTATAAGTGAGTATATACCATGTATGTCTTTCTGGTTCTGGGTTACCTCACTCAGGATGATCTTTTCTAGTTCCTTCCATTTGTCTACAAATTTCGTGATTTTCTTGTTTTTAATTGCTGAGTAGTACAAGTCTGATGAGACCTGATAGGCTAGGGTTAGATAATAGGGGAAGAGGACCTCCCCTATCAGTGGATTAGGGGAGACACATAGGGGAGAAGAGGGAGGAAGGGTGGGGTTGGGAAGAGACAAGGGAGGGCCTTACATCCAGGGTACTAAGCGAATAAATTGTAATAAATAATAAATAAATAAACATTAAAAGAAGAACATATTTCAGTAGCCTTGCATGTTAGGTACTAAAGCTTCTGAGAGCATAACATGAAACACAATTACATAACTACAGATCCAATCACCTTGTTCTCACTGACACAGTCACAGAGAAACTAGTACATAGGTTTGAGGTGGTACATGAGGATGTTTCATAGCCCAGGGCCCAGTGTATCAGCATGTGGTGCCATCTCACTCTGCTGAGTAGCCAGTAAGTTACCTAGCTAAATTCATGGGAATTCAAATTTTCAAAACTAGTCTACTTTCATGTGGACTTTCAGATGCGGTTTGCTGGTGAAATCCTAAGATCCTTCAAACAAACCATAATCATGCACGGAATACTGGCTTGTTGAAAGAATTCCCTGCCTACTTTTTTTTCTGCTGATATGTCAACTGCACATTTGGTTATGACTTGTTGCTGACTTATATTTTGAACACATAAAAAGTTACCATGACCAAACAGAAGGGGGCTAGATACTACATTTTAATTTATTGGTTTTTTTTAAAAGTCATTATTTGGTATAGTCATTAAAGTATCAAGTTGTTATAGGAACTATTAATATACATCAGTGAAGAACATTAGTTGCAGGAGACATCATGTCTAAATAGAGTGAACATGTCACAGAATTCACATCACAATATGGCTGTTCATGAGTCACGTATTGTATTAATACATCAGAGGGTGCTCCCTGTTAAAAGGAGTACTTCTCTGTACATGCTGTCTCGAGTCCAGTCCATTCCTGTCATGAAAAGGCCTCTCACACAGTGGGATACATAGCAAATGAAGCAATTCCACAATGGTTGTTACTATCTTTGAGGAGCTTCATGTATCCATTCAGGCCTCAATTTGTACCACTGCTGAAACAAAGCATGTTTTTCTGTTTAATAGAAGGATAGTGAATAGCAACTTTATTAAAGCAACAACTCCTCAACACAACAGAAAAAAATTAGAAACAACAAAAGGGCCTGAGGACCAATAGTTACCTTTGATGGGACTGTGAAAATCACAGTAGAAAGAGAATGACTGTGTCTTCACCTGTGTGTGGTTCACAACTAACACATGCACCAGAGTTTAGAAAAGCAATGTCACAAATATTACAGTAACACCACAGAAAACAGAGACAGAATCTCAAAATTGTGATCATACCCAAGAGTTGTTGTTATACCTTTAGAGACAGCTTAGGGGGACAAGTGTTGTCCATGAGAGGGGAAGGACTATAATTCAAGTCCAGGATCCCACGACACATCAAGATGAAGTCTGCTCAGAGCCTAAAAAAACTTAAGGCCCTTCCATAGAACTTATGTTCCTTTTTCAGCCCCATGTCAATGGCTCACTGCTATGACTAACTGCAGCTCCAGTAAATCGAATATCCTCTTCCTATATGCCCTGGCACATGCCCACAGATAGCATGCACTCACACTGACACTCTTACTAACATATAAAGACAAATAATAAACCTTGAAGAAAAAGCAGGTTGTCTTTGCAGTTTGCCTGTAATAACAGAGACCAGGACTTACCTACATGAAACTTCTAAGGATGCTAGCCAAAATAGCAAATTAGAGTATCAGTAAAAACAGGAAGAGAGGGAGGAGCCAGAGGACAGGAAGATGGGAGGCAGAGGAGGGAGAAGGGAGAGAGAGCTGGGAGAACAAGAGGCAGGAGCAGAGATCTTAAAATGGCATGGAGAGATAGACTGGACCGAATATATCACTAAAAGCAAGTATAATGTGGGAAATCTAAATATTAGGAAACTATGAGAGTTTGGAGGTTTAAGATGAAACAACTATTTCCCAGCATTGTGTTCTAGGTTAATGAAATAAATTCCAGTCTCTGTGTGGTGATTTGGGTATACAGCTGTTTAGGACTAACAGCAGCATTAATAAAAGATAAACCAATAGTAAATATTAATGTCACCTACAATAGTAATGGGAACAGGGACTGTCTCTGACATGAACTGATTGGCCTGTTCTTTGATCACCTCCCCTTGAGGGGGGAGCAGCTTTACCAGGCCACAGAGGAAAACAATGTAGCCAGTCCTGATGAGACCTAGGATCAAAAGGAAGGAGAGGAGGACCTCCCCTATCAGTGGACTTGGGGAGGGACATAGGTAGAGCAGAGGGAAGGAGGGTGGGATTGGGAGGGGAGGAGGGAGAGAGCTACAAGGGGGATACAAAGTGAATAAAATGTAATTAATAAAAATAAAAATATATAATAAAAAAGCTCCATGAATGTTATTTAGTTGCTCCATCAAAATGTAAAATACATGTTCAGAATTCTAGGAATGGAAACAGCTTGTATGCTTCAAATCTACATTATCAGAAGATGATCTTGCTCCTCAAAGTTCAAAACATATACAACTAAGGACTCCAGGCACATTTATTTTTTATTTTTTGATATATTTTTTATATTAATTACAGTTTATTTACTTTGTGTCCCAGCTGAAGACCCCTCCTTCATTCCCTCCCAATTCCACCCTCCCTACCTCATCTCCTCCTTGTCCCTCTCTAAGTCCACTTATAGGGAAGGGCCTCCTCCCTTCCATCTGACTCTAGCTTATCAGGTCTCCAGGCACATTTAAACCAGGATTTATATGAAGTAAAACTTCTCTCATCTGGCACCTGATCTTAAATATAAGGTGACTTCATCATTTATAACTGCATGCCATCATATTCCTGCTTGAAATACAACAGGAGATGCGTTTGACTTGAAACTTCACATCTTGAATTTTAATTTTCTGGACTATCCTCTTAGAAAATATATGAAATATAACAACTACTATTTCCTTCCCACATCCTTGTGACTATGCGCCCCAACTCACTACTTTGTGAAGATTGAGTCACATGGAAGAGACAGTGGAAACCAGAGACGCTAGTGAGGTGCAAGGGAAAAACATTCTCAGTATTCAAGTCAGGAGCTGCTGGATCTATTAGACAGCAATCTCCATAGGACATGTGATGACATGCCAGCTGCTATTTCTGCACATGCCAATCAAGAGGATGGTACCCAGTGGGTATATGCAAGAGGATGTTCCATTGGCATAAAAAGGTGTGGACAGCTCTTAATGTAGGCAGCTCTTATTCTTCAGCTCTATTCTCTCTTATTCAGAGCTAAATGTGTACTTAATGGAAACCTGTATAAACCTGGTCCCAGGAGGAGCCTAATTTCTTCTCCAGCTTCCCCACCCTCTACCTCCACACAGCAGAGCTACCATGACTGAGAGATATTCTCATTCTTGAGTCTCTGTCTGATTCTCAAAATAAGTCTCTCTTGCCTCTCCTCCAGGGTCACTTCCCGTTCTGCCTTAGCAGAGGCAGAGTCTCACCTGTGGTGACTTAAGCTGCTTCCTTGGTACACTCCACAGACTCAACTGAGGACTCAGAATCTTGCCCAGCAACACCCTACTCAGGCCTTAAATCCCAAATATCTAGATAGTCAGTCCCACTGCTAAAACTTACTTTCCTGACTGGTTGTGCTGGTAACTGAATTGGACCTCTAGGCTGTGAAACTGCAGGCTGTTACTAAGAACTGACCTACCTGTCCTGAAGGCTTAAGTGTGGCTTGCCTCAGTGGACTGTGATAAGCTAAACTTTGTCAGAGGAAACCAGAGAGCCAGCCTTTCCTCCTTGGATCACATAATATCTGACTATTTGCTTGATGAGTGGCAGAAATATTTTTTTTTTTGGTAAAGCTGCATAGAATTTCAACACAACACTTATTTTTTTGACAATGATCTTGGCTACCATCCATGTATAATGGACTGAGTATGTTTTAGACTAGCAGTTCATGTTTAATCCACAGGTACAGTGGGACCCTGTGAGAATATAGATCTTGGAATGCATTCCTGCACAGTGTCAGGATGGAACACAACTGGACAATCAGGACAGCAAGATTCAAGGCCAAAGCCTATTACTGAAAAACAATGCTTTCATACAGGCAGTCTTTTAAAATGTTCTGGCTTTGGTTCACTTTAGATATTAAACATTCAGCCCCAAGCATCATCAGATCTGTCAATCTTTTCACTGAATACATAAACATGTATCACTTTACATATACATCTAAGTGGTCTTAAGAATGTCAACACTTGGAGGAGACGGTAATTCTACAAGGAGAACAACAGAGCCAAAACACCTAGGCCCTAGGGGGCCTGCAGAGACATATACTCCAATCAAGAACTAAGCATGGAGAGAACCTAGACACCCTGTTCAAAGGAAGCTCATTGGCTACTCAGTTTCCAAGTGGGTTCCCTAGGAAGGTGATTAGTGGTTGTCTCTGACATGAACTCAGTGGCTGGCTCTTTGATCCCCTTCCCCTGGGAGTGCAGCCTTGTCAGGCCACAGAGGAAGATGATGCAGCCAGCCTTGATGATGCCTGATAAGCTAGGGTCAGATAGAAGGGGAGGAGGTCCTCCCTTATCAGAGAACTAGAGAAGGGTATAGAGGGAGAAGATGGAGGATGGGTGGGGCTGGGAGGGGACAAGGGAGAGGGCTGCAGTAGGGATGCAAAGTTAATAAACTGTAATAAATAAATAAATTAATTTAAATTAAACACATTCAAAAATGTCAACATTGTATAAATATATCTAAGCAGATCTCAAGGAAGATTTTTCCTTCTTTATGGAAACTCTTGAAAGACTCCCTGGAGCCTATCTAGACGGGGAGACCCCGCTTCCCAAGGAACAGCGAGACCAGCCTTCAGATGCAAGCCGCAAGAGGTTTATTTTGATACACGGGTACCCGGGGCGACCAAGCCTATCGGAGGACTTGCGCGCCTCTCGGTTGGGGTGACGGGTTTTTATAGGGCTCGGGAGCAGGAGGCGCGGTTACAGAAGTGAGAAGCAGTTACAGGGGTCTGATTGGGTGGTTTGAACAAAGCCGTAGTTAAGTCACGTACCCAGAACAGGGAAGGCGGGAAGGCAGATTGTGAGCAGGGTCACGTACCCACCCGGAACCGGAAGGCGGGAAAGAATGCAGCGGAGGTAGCTATCCCCTCAGGGAACTTACCGCTATACTGCGCCTACTCTACATAACAATCGCTGCTTATCTTTGGTCTTTCATTTCCCCCTTTCCTATGATCATTTGAAGACCCAATCTTGGGTCTTCCAGATATGACCCCTTGTATCTTATAGATTATTTTTTTATAATGGGATCTGGGGTCCCGTCAGGGTGGATATAGGGGTAGTAAGCCAAGGAGATTACAGGATCTCTCTAGGCTTTTAGCCCCGTTGCTGCAATATTAGTGTCCATTTCAGCTAAGCAGATGTCCAAGACAATAGCTAATGCCAGGGAGCCCCTTTTGACTTAGCATTTCAGCCTGCTAGGGGGGATTTGGGCGTAGATCCATCTTCTAGAGCTTCTTCGAGCTGACCGTTGGACTGTAGGCATCAGGGGCTAGGAAGGCTGAAATGCCAGTCAAAGGCTGGGCAATGGGGAAGTCCCAAGCATCTGGTTCGTTGATCCACCCGAAGAGGCAGGGAGCAATCATGTCAGTTTCCAGGAAGTCCAGATCTCAGCTTGCAGTCCACAGCTAATCCCGGACAGAGTTAAACAGGTGAAGATCTGCTGAGACAAATTCAGACTGGAGACAGGAGTTAAAATTTGTCTATTAAATGGGAAAGATCAGGGAAAATCTCATCTGCGATCCTTTTGAGCTATGCCAGATCCAGGTCACATCCCTGAAACTCATATGAAATTTTAGTACACAAAAGGAAATATACATAATTTTAAATACTGAGAAAAGTAACATATCAGCAAATCAAACATTTTGAGAGGAACAGGTAAAACTGCATCCCACTGAATGAGTATCAGTTAGCTGTTTGTTTTATAACCTTTATACACAACCTAAGTGTGTCCACAGTAACATTTTTTTTCTTCTGTGGGCATAGCTGTTTGTAATTAGTCACGAATGAAGCTTGGCTATTTTTATACACTCAGCATATACTTTTAGTTTTCACTTTTACTTTATGTTTACACTGGAAAGTTAGGCAGAAATACATTACTGGCTTTTAGTGCTAAACCCTGGATGCTTGGACTTTCCTTAACAAAGCAACTAGAAGGAATAGGTTTAGGATATTTCTGTGTCAAAATCTACCCAGAAATGGCAGATATTAAGAATACCATACTAAAAGCTATGACTTTTGGGTCAGATACACACATTAAACAGATGTTTTTAAAATAACGAGAAGCACCTTTAGTCTATCTTTAGAAGCCAACAAAGGAAATTAAAATCTTAACCTGGTGACTGAATAATAAGCAGTTATTGCTCCATCAACTTATCAGAACTCTATTGATCAATGTCAACACTCTGAACTTTTAAAAGCACAACAGTAGCAAAGGGGAGAGAAATTTAAAATATTTCCCATTTTTAATCTGCTTTAAAATATTTCTCTTTATAACTTATAATTATATACCTAAAAAAACTACTTAGACTCTCCAATATTTTGTATTTATCAACCCTGAAACATTTTTTAAACTAAATAATAACACTCTAGATTTTTACAACCTAAACTCCTGTATTCTCAGACCCTATATAAGCTCCACTTATTTATCTTAAGACATGAGTCCTGTGAGCAAGGCAAACCTGTCTTTTTTTCTAAATAAGGTATCTAGTACTCTGTGGTTCTAGCTAATGAGCTGATCAATGAGCTAACAGTTGATCTAATTGTCTTTTCTCTAGCTGCAAAGCTACCGTAAGCTTAGCATAGCCGTCAAGGTGTTCAGAGACCTGAGAAGGATAAATTATAAGCTAAATAAATTCCAATCCATGTGCCAATCAAAATGACAGGGATGACTAGTTAGCCCATTACCTAGGAAGTGTCCCTGGCTCCTGTGTTTCAGCATCCTGAACAGACGCAGTTCTGCCAGGCACATAAGATGAGAGACTGTTTCTGTGGAGAAAGAAACGAGAGAATGGCCTCACCTCGCCCTTAGCAACGTGAAACATTGACTCCAGGTGTCCACAGTTTTGGCTGGGCCTTAGCAGTGGGCCAGTTGAGGCAATATTGCCCAGTGGTTAGCATACCACAATCCAGAATAGCATTCATCTGTCGTTGTGCCCAAATCTTCTCGGAGACCTTGGGGGACCTACTGCCAGGATTGCGGGACTTCCTGTCACAATAAGCTTACACATGTTAAAATGCCTAATTCAGATTTCTGACAAGCTTGAGGGCCAGCATATCCGAGTTACTCTGTTTTTATCATCTGCTCTAAACTGTGTCCTATAAAACAGAATGCTATGATCTCTGATTCTAGCATATTTTCGAGATGCATGTCCTAGAAGTATATATTTTAAGACAAATAGACAAGAGACTAGGTAAGGCTCAACTGCAGTATTTAGCATGACTTTAAATCTGTTCTTTCTGAACTAAAATCAAAGCAAACCTTTTAATCGGATAAAGTTTATAGAGAGGCTAGCTAATCTTTCTGCTCCTACCACTTGCATTAAAATTGAACAGTAAAAAGCTTTGCATTTAGCACTAATGACTAAACATATCTCCGGACCAGCATGGCGGCTGGCCACGTGTAACCGAACTGAGCTGGAATCCCTAAACAAACATGGCAGCCAAACTACAGCTTCACGCGTTCTCTATTGCTGAACCATCATGGCGGCTGGCCACGTGTAACTGAACTCAGCTGGAAGTCTTAAACAAATATGGCAGCCAAACTACAGCTTTACGAGCTCTCCGTTGCTGAACCATCATGGCGGCTGGCCATGTTCTAGCATTAGCACAGGCTGTGACTGACAATACCAAACATGGCCATTAGGTGCTGATGATACAGCAAACACTTCGGAGCTTCCATAATCCCCCACAACTAAAAGTTCCCAGTAATCGAACAAGCTTTAGAACCAACTGCATAACAGAACAATTTTAAACTGTAATTATTTTAGCCATACCAAACCTATCAGCTAGAATTTTTTCCTTAAAAGAGCATAAAAAAACATTTTGTAATGAGGAATCACCAGCCTTTTAAATGAAGTATAACATTTTAAAATACAGTTTTTCTTTAAATCATATTAACTCTCTGGCTTTTTTTATAACACATCCACTAACCTTCTGCGACATGCTATATACATTCAGATTTCTAGCTTTTCTTTTCTGGCTTAACCAGACATGCTTACTTTTTTGCTCTCGCTCTCTTTCTTGCTTTTCAGACGACATAAAAACTCTCACTAAAATCCTTTCCATTCTGACATGATCCTGCTGAAGCCCAGAGTCTACGTACGATTTGCTTTTTATAGGCAAAGCAAAAGCAAGTTACATTACTATAAAGAGGAGTTCTGAAACTGCCAAAATTTTTTTTTAATAACTTTCCTGCATCTGATAACATAAAGGTAACCAAACTCTAAGGAACTTAGAACAAGCTTTAAGGAACTTGGTGAAACTTCCCCTTTTCTTTGTCTCAAGATAAAGAGGGTGTAAACATGTTTTTTATAAACAAAGCAGCTTATCAAACAAACAGCTCTCCATAAGATACATTTCAAAAACTGCAATTTTCTCAGTCATAGTCATACCCAAATGTCTGATAAACTTTAAACAATTTTTAAAACCCGTTTTTGCGATATTAAAACAAAGTACCCCTTTTGTAGAAGTCACAAGGCATAAACATAATCTTTAAAATTAAAACCAGATTTTAAAACCAGAATTTACCAGTGCAAGCAATTTAATTTTTAAAACCAATACCAATTTAAAATAAGCTATCCTTTTAACCTAGAAGGAAATGAGAATTATTTGACCAAGGTTTTTCTTTTTCTTTTTTTACCCATACCAAGATGGCGGTTACATTATAAAATCACATGGTGAAGTCAAGATGGCGGCGAGACACTGAGACACTTTAGACCACGTGGCAGCCTATACAATATGCGCTTATGGATCTAATAAGGCGCATAGGCACACATTTTAAACAAATTTCGTAAGGCCTTTCAGAACAGAAAACAAAGGGTAGACAGACAAACAACACTCACTACACTTATGACAAAAATCAAGCAGACAGCAGACAACACAAACCGTGCGGTACGAGATCGACGCCAAAGCGAACACAAAAATTCAGATGGAGACCGTGTCGGAGGTCCGGTTCCTCCGTCTCCCAGATGAAGCACGTAGCCTTCTCTCAGGGGCGTCGCCCCAAAGAGTCCCACTCGGCTCGTGTTTCCAGACAGGAGGGAACCCAAGAAGGGTTACCCTTACCAGGCACTCCTGAGACGTCTCCCAGGAGGCACGGAATAGAAGTACGAGCCCGTCGGCTCCTTCTAGTTTCCGTCTGATACAGATGACCTGGCCAAGTCCAGACCACAGGGGGACTCGAACCCCCTGGAAACGAACTCACACAAAGACAGACCGTTTAACACAACGATACACAAGACTCACAGAACAAAAAGCCGGCAGGTCTTACCTCCCGACGCTGGGTTGGTGGTCCCTGGGCGGGGGTCTCAGATCTCGGTGGGACCTCCAAATGAAAGACTCCCTGGAGCCTATCTAGACGGGGAGACCCCGCTTCCCAAGGAACAGCGAGACCAGCCTTCAGATGCAAGCCGCAAGAGGTTTATTTTGATACACGGGTACCCGGGGCGACCAAGCCTATCGGAGGACTTGCGCGCCTCTCGGTTGGGGTGACGGGTTTTTATAGGGCTCGGGAGCAGGAGGCGCGGTTACAGAAGCGAGAAGCAGTTACAGGGGTCTGATTGGGTGGTTTGAACAAAGCCGTAGTTAAGTCACGTACCCAGAACAGGGAAGGCGGGAAGGCAGATTGTGAGCAGGGTCACGTACCCACCCGGAACCGGAAGGCGGGAAAGAATGCAGCGGAGGTAGCTATCCCCTCAGGGAACTTACCGCTATACTGCGCCTACTCTACATAACAATCGCTGCTTATCTTTGGTCTTTCACTCTGAACTCTTTATCTTTAATTTCTCTCCCCCAAGCTAAGTATCTATACTTTTGTTTTCTCTGTGTAAGAATCTAATGGTTATTTTTCTTACTATAGTCATGATGAAGATAATTTCCACTGTAGCTGCATTAACATGTGGGACCATGGAGAAAGAAGTTAGCACCTAATAACTACTGTCAAAAATCTCCTCCTTTGCTCAAGTATATAATTTCTTATTATATAGAGATGTCATATTTTGTTTGTTCATTGATTATTGCATCTGTTTGCTTTTTCAAGTCAGGGATGAAAGATCTGATACATATCAGCCCTACAGACTACGCTGTCTATGTGCACAAAATCTAAAATTAACCAAGAAATGTCTGAAAGTAGGAGAAACAATGAAGGATATTTAATTTAGAAGAGTAATGCTATATTGAGGCCATTAGTCATCACAATACCTACTTACTCAATATCTGTTCAGTAATACTAGACCCCAATCCATTCAGAGCTCTGAGTTTTTGGTAACTGTGTCAGTGCACTTCCTGTGCCATCCTATTTCCAGTAAGATCCTGATACTTCAGGTCAGCACAGTCATTATCACTATCGTCTCACCTTCATATCTTATCAGAAGTATCGTTCTCTGCTCCATACCAGGTGAAGTTTCTCATTCTCACCTGTCTGCACCAAGAATCATGAACATCTGCCTAGAAAGCATCCTCCTTGTCTCTGACATTTCTGTTTCTCTATAATAGCTTGGCATATAAAATAGACATATAAAATAGACTCTACTTTTGGAACATAAAATCTTGTTCATAGGTATAGGCTGTACGAAGACCTCCTATCTCAGGACCAGATCCCCTCATGTCATCTTTATATATTGTTCTTAATAAGCCCTTCCTTTTTGTGATAAAATGGGTTTAAAAATTATTTTCCCCATTCAACAAGATGGCAGCGCCAGGAGGACACTGTGTCTGAGGAGCAGGACAGCAGCGTCGGCATGGTGACCAGGAGACAGAACTCTGGGACCTAAAACACCAGCATTTGTGATTGCCAGGTGAGAGGAACTCCTACGTTGTGGAAATCAACTTGGGACTGACCTCACATCACCCAGTCAATCCCTGGAAAAAGTCCTGGGGATTGGCAGGTGCACCTGTCGCCCCAGATTGGAGCACACAGCCTCCCCCTGGCACCCCTAGCACCCCTAGCACCCCCAGCCACCAACCAGGACCAGGACACACAGCCTCTGGCCCAGAGTGAGACGCCTAGCCTCAGGACTAGAGCAGGACCTCAGTTGCCAGCTCAGAGAGGAGTGCACAGCCTCTGGCCCAAAGCTGGGTGCACAGCTGCCAGCCCAGATCAGGGTGCATAGCCTCGGGACCAGAGGGGTGCCCCCAGCTACCATCTCAGACCAGGGCCCACAGCCTCTGGCCCAGAGTGAGGCGCCAAGCCTCTGACCCAGAGTGGAGCCCTTAGTTGCCAGCCCAGAGAGGCGTGCACAGCTTCTGGCCCAGAATGGAGCACAGAGCTTCCAGACCAGAGCAGCGCCCCATCCACCATCCCAGATGGGGACACACAGCCTTTACTCAGAGTGAGGCTCCCAGCCTCCGGACCAGAGCAGAGCCCTCAGTTGCCAGCCTAGAGAGGAGCGCACAGCCTTTTTGTGATAAAATGGGTTTAAAAATTACTTTCCCCATTCAACAAGATGGCAGCGCCAGGAGGACACTGTGTCTGAGGAGCAGGACAGCAGCGTTTTTGGTAACTGTGTCAGTGCACTTCCTGTGCCCAGAGTGGCAACCCTAGCCACCATCCCAGACTGGGGTGCACAGCCTCTGGACCAGCGCAGCACCCCCAGCCGCCATCCCAGACCTGGGCGCACAGTCTCCAGCCCAGAATGGAGCACTCAGCCTCTGGCCCAGAGACTTGCTGTGTGCTCAACTCACCTGCCCAGACAGAACTGTGTGCCCCAGGGTACCAGACTGAGTTTTCCTGTTAGGAGTAAACCCTACAGTTAGGGAACCAGCAGGTTCTTCAAGGGGGATGTACATGGAAAACAGTGTAACAACAGCAGTTGTTCAAGCAGTTGCTCAATAAATTCAGAATGAGAAACCCAGCAGCAGGGTAGCTATTTCCAGGACTCCTCCAAGAGAAGAAATAATTAAATCACAGAAAGAAATAAAAGAAACAGAGGAATGTTCAAACAAACAGTTGAAGGAACTAAAATAAAAACAGGAAAATACAATCAGACAGGTGAAGGAAATAAACAAAACAACTAAAGATCTGAAGATAGAATTGGAAAAAGTAAAGAAAACACAAACGGAGGAAATCATGGAGAGGAAGAATTTAGGAAAGAAAACAGGGACTACAGAGGTAAGCATAACCAACAGACTACAAGAGATGGAAGTGGGAAAAAGAATCTCAGGTGTGGAAGATACAATGGAAGAAATCGATGTATCCATCAAAGAAAATGTTAAATCCAAAAAATTCCTGACACAGATCATCCAAGAAATCCAAGATAATATGAAAAGACAAAACCTAAAAATAATAGGAATAGAGGAAAAAGAAGATTCCCTCCTCCAAGGCCCAGAAAATATCTTCAACAAAATCATAGAAGAAAATTTCCCCAACTTAAAGAAGAGGCCTACAAGAATACAAGAGGCCTACAGAACACCTAATAAATTAGACCAGAAAAGAAAATACTCCCACCACATAATACTTAAAACAGCAAGTATGCACAACAACAACAACAACAACAACAAAATCTTAAAACCTGCGAGAGTAAAGGGCCAAGTAACATATATTGGCAAACTCATCAGAATCACACCTGACTTCTCAACAGAGACTATGAAAGCAAGAAGGGCCTGGACTGATATAATGCAGACCCTAAGAGAACACAGATGTCAGCCCAGGTTAATATATCCAGCAAAACTCTCAGTCATTGTAGATGGAGAAAACAAGATATTTAATGACAAAAAAGAAATTCAAACAATACCTACCCACAAATCCAGCATTACAGAAGATACTAGAAGGAAAAATAGAACCCAGGAAAACTAACTACATTCAGGAAAACACAGGAAACAAATAACCTCATTACAGCAAAACCAAAAGTAGCCAAGCACACAAACACACTACCATAGCCAATAGCAAAATCAAAGCATCTAATGGCAACTGGTCATTAATCTCCCTTGCCATCAATGGACTCAACTCTCCAATAAAAAGACACAAACTAACAGAATGGATATGGAAACAAGACCCAACAACCTGCTGCATACAAAAAACACACCTAAGTCACAAAGATAGACATTACCTGAAAGTAAAGGGCTGGAAGACTGTTTTCTAAGCAAATGGACCCAAAAAGCAAGCAGGAGTAGCCATTCTAATATCTAATAAAATAGATTTTCAACCAAAATTAATCAAAAGAGATGGGGAAGGTCATTTCATACTCATTAAAAGAAAGCTCCACCAAGAAGACATCTATGCCCAAATACAAGAGCAACCACATTTGTAAAAGAAACATTAATAAAACTGAAACCACACATAGATTCCCACACATTAATAGTGGGAGACTTCAACACCCCACTCTCAACAAAAGACAGGTCAACAAACCAGAAATTAAACAAAGAAACAATGACTCTAAAAGAAGTCATGAATAAATGGACCTAACAGACATCTATAGAACCTTTGACCCAAACACAAAAGAAGTTACCTTCTTCTCAGTACCTCATGGAACCTTCTCCAAAACAGACCATATAGTTGGTCACAAAGCAAGCCTCAACAGATACAAGAAGATTGAAATAATCCCATGTATCCTATCTCACCACCATGGACTAAAGCTGGATCTCAACAACAACAAAACTCTAAAAAAAAAGCCTACACACACATGGAAACTGAACAACTTGCTACTCAACGAGAGCTGGGTCAGGGAAGAAATAAAAAAGAAATTAAAGTCTTCCTAGAACTCAATGAAAACGAAGACACAACATACCCAAACCTGTGGGACACAATGAAAGCAGTGCTAAGAGGAAAGTTGATAGCACTAAGTGCCTTCAAGAGGAAATTAGAGACAGCTCATTCAAGCAACTTAATGGCTCACTTAAAAACCCTAGAAAAAGAAGAAGCAGGCACACCAAAAAGGAGTAGATGGCTGGAAATAATCAAACTCAGGGCTGAAATCAATCAATTAGAAACAAATGAAACAATTCAAAGAATCAATGAAACCAAGAGCTTGTTCTTTGAGATCAACAAGGCAGACAAACCTTTAGCCAAACTAACTAAAAGGCAGAGAGACACCATCCAAATCAGCAAACTCAGAAACGAAAAGGGGGATATAACTACAGACATTGAGGAAATCAAAACAATCATTAGGACTTACTTCAAAAAGTCTATATGCCACAAAATTTGAAAATCTAAATAAAATGGACAATTTTCTTGATTGATTCCACTTACCAAAGCTGAATCACGATCAGGTAAATCAATTAAATAGTTCTATATCCCCAAGAAAATAGAAGCCATCATCCAAAGTCTCCCATCCAAAAAAAGCCCAGGACTGAGGGCTCCAAGATGGCAGCCAACAGAGCGCACTGTTTTGGAGAGGCAGAGGACATGAATCTCCAGAATTGGTGAGTGGAGAGTCAATTGAAGCTAGAATTTGGACTTTTTGGCTTTCTAAAGGAGAGCGGCACCACAGAAGCATGGAGTGCTTGTAGATTTAGATTGGGTGCAGACTTCTCTGGGAAGGAAATAGGGCGCTTCCCTTGTCCGGGCCTCCAGTGGGGAAACCTGCACACAGCACCAGGCAGTTAAGCACAAAGATCACTGCCAGGGAATTAAGACAGCAGAGACAATGCTCCAGGACCCTTACTGCAGTGGACAGCTGTAATCCACAAAGCTAAGCATCACTAATAGAATACAAGAGATGGAAGAGAGAATCTCGGGTGCTGAAGATACACTCACAGAAATTGATATTTCTCTCAAAGCAAAAGTAAAATCAGAAAAATCCCAAACACAAACCATCCAAGAAATCAAGGACACCATGAAAAGGCAAAATCTAAGAATAATAGGAATTGAAGAAGAAGAGGATTCTAGGCTCCAAGGTCCAGAAAATATCTTCAAGAAAATCATAGAAGAAAAATTTCCCAACCTAAAGAAAGAGATGTCCACAAACATACAAGAGGCCTACAGAACACCAAATAGACTAGACCAGAGAAGAAACTCCTCACACCACATCATAGTCAAAACACTTAATCTACAGAGCAAAGAAAATATACTAAAAGCACCAAGGGAAAAAGGCCAAGTAACATATAAAGGCAGACCTATCAGAATCACACCAGACTTCTTATCAGAAACTATGAAAGCCAGAAGGGCCGGGGAGATATCATGCAGGCTCTAAGGGACCACAGATACCAAGCTAGACTACTATACCCAGCAAATTTTCAATCAACATAGATGGAGAAAACAAAATATTCCACGACAAAACTAAATTTAAGCAATATATGAACAGCAACCCAGCCCTACAGAAGATACTAGAAGGAAAATTCCAATCCAATGAAAACAATTACACCCAAGAAAACATAGGTTAAAGATAATTTCCAACAAAAAGCAAAAGCAAACAAGCAATGATTCACAGTAACATCACCAACTCTACAATAATAGGAAATAACATTCAATGGTTATCTATTATTATCTATCAACATCAATGGACTCAATTCTCCAATAAAAAGACACAGACTAACAGAATGGGTGCAGAAACAGGATCCAACATTCTGCTGCATCCAGGAAACACACCTACTCAACAAAGATAAACACTACCTCAGAGTAAAAGGCTGGAAAACAGTTTTTCAAGCAAATGGACCCAAAAAACAAGCAGGAGTGAGTGGCTATCTTAATATTTAATAAAATAGTTTTTCAAGCAAAACAAGTCAAAAAAGACATAGAGGGGCACTACATTTTCATCAAAGGAAGAATTCACCAAGAAGACATCACAATTCTGAACATCTATGCCCCAAATACAAGAGCACCTACATTCATAAATGAAACATTAAAGCTTAAATCACACATTGATCCCAATACCCTAATAGTGGGAGACTTCAACACCCCACTCCCACCAAGGGACAGATCAACTAGACAGAAACCAAATAGGGAAATAAAAGCACTTACAGAGTGCCTAAATCGAATGGACCTAATAGACATCTACAGATCTTTTCACCTAAACTCAAAAGAATATACCTTTTTTTCAGCACTGCATGGAACCTTCTCCAAAATAGACCATATAGTTGGTCACAAAGCAAGCCTCAACAGATACAAAAAGATTGAGATAATCCCTTGTATTATATCAGACTACCATGAACGAAACCTGGACATCAACAAAACAGAAATAACAAAAAACCTACACACACATGGAGACTGAACAACTTGCTACTCAATGACAACTGCGTTAAGGAAGAAATAAAGAAAGAAATTAAAGACTTCCTAGAATTCAATGAAAATGAAGGCACACATACTCAAATTAATGGGACACAATGAAAGCAGTGCTCAGAAAAAAAAATTATAGCAATAAGTACCTTCAAGAAGAAATTTGAAATGTCACATACAAGTAACATAATGGCCCAACTGAAAACCCTAGAAAAAAAAGAAGCAGATACACCCAAGAGGAGCAGAAGGCTGGAAATAAACAAACTCAGGGCTGAAATCAATCAAATAGAAACAAATAAAACTATTCAAAGAATCAATGAAACAAAATGCTGTTTCTTTGAGAAAATCAACAAGATAGACAAACCCTTAGCCAAGCTAACTAAAAAGCAGAGAATCTATTCAAATCAGCAAAATCAGAAATGAGAAGGGTGACATAACTACAGACACTGAGGAAATCCAAACAATCATTAGGTCATATTATAAAAGCCTATATGCCACAAAATTTGAAAATCTAAATGAAAGGGACAATTTTCTTGATAGATTCCATCTACCAACATTAAGTCAAGATCAGGTAAAAAGACTGAATAGCCCTATATCCCCCAAGGAAATTGAAGCAGTCATTAACAGTCTCCCCTCCAAAAAAGCCCTGGGCCAGATGGTTTCAGCGCAGAATTCTACCAGACCTTCAAAGAAGTGCTAATACCAATTCTCCTCAAACTATTCCACAAAATAGAAACAGAAGGGACATTACCAAACTCATTCTATGGAGCAGTAGTCACCTTGATACCTAAACCACACAAAGACCCAACAAAAAAGAGAACTTCAGACCCATTTCTCTTATGAACATTGACGCAAAAATACTCAATAAAATACTTGCAAACCGAATCCAAGAACCAACTTGGATTCTCAAAGGTATCATCCACCATGACCAAGTAGGCTTCATCCCAGGCATGCAAGGGTGGTTCAACATACGGAAATCCATCAATGTAATCCACCACATAAACAAACTGAAGGAGAAAAACCACATGATCATCTTCTTAGATGCCGAAAAAGCACTTGACAAAGTCCAACACCCATTCAGGTTTAAAGTCTTGGAGAGATCAGGGATATAAGGCACATACTTAAACATAGTAAAGGCAATATACAGCAGGCCTACAGCCAACATCAAACTCAATGGAGAGAAACTTAAATCAATCCCACTGAAAGCAGGGACAAGACAAGGCTGCCCATTCTCTCTCCATATCTCTTCAACATAATACTTGAAGCCCTAGCCAGAACAATAAGACAACTAAAGGAGATCAAGGGGATACAAATCGGAAAGAAAGAGGTCAAAGTGTCACTATTGGCAGACAATATGATTGTTTATATGAGTGACCCCAAAAATTCAACCAGAGAACTCCTTTAGCTGATAAACACCTTCAGCAAAGTGGCTGGATACAAAATCAACTAAAAAAAAAAAGGATCAAAAGTCCTCCTGTATATCAAAGACAAAAGGGCTGAGAAAGAAACAATACCCTTCACAATAGGCACTAACCACATAAAGTACCTTGGGGTGACACTAACCAAACAAGTGAAAGACCTGTTTGAGAAAAACTTCAAGTCTCTGAAGAAAGAAATTGAAGAAGATCTCAGAAGATGGAAAGATCTCCTGTGCTCATGGATTGGTAGGATTAACATTGTGAAAATTGCTATCCTGCCAAAAGCAATCTACAGATTTAATGCAATTCCCATCAAAATACCAACTCACTTCTTACAGACCTTGAAAAAAAGATTCTCAGTTTCATATGGAGAAACAAAAACACCAGAATCTCCAAAACAATACTGTACAACAACAGATCATCTGGAGGTATCACCATCCCTGATCTCAAGCTGTACTATAGAGCAATAATAATAAAAACTGCATGGTATTGGCATAGAAACAGAAAGGAGAATCAATGGAATGGAATAGAAGACCCAGAAATAAACCCACACACCTATGAATACTCGATTTTTGACAAAACAGCCAAAACCATTCAATGGAAAAAAGATAGCATCTTCAACAGATGGTGCTGGTCTAACTGGATGTCTACATGTAGAAAAATGAAAATAGATCCATACTTATCACCCTGCACAAAACTAAAGTCTCAGTGGATCAAAGACCTCAACATAAATCCAGATAAGCTAAATCTGTTAGAAGAAAAAGTGGGGAACAGCCTAGAACTCATTGGCACAGGAGACAACTTCCTGAACAGAACTCCAACAGCACAGGCTCTAAGAGCAACAATCAATAAATGGGACCTCATGAAACTGAAAAGCTTCTATTAAGCAAAGGACACCATCATCAAAACAAAGCGACTGCCTACAAATTGGGAAAGAATATTCACTAACCCTTTATCTGACAGAGGACTAATATGCAGTCTATATAATGAACAAAAGAAGCTGAAAAGCAACAAACCAAGTAATCCACTTAAAAAATGGGGAACAGAGCTAAACAGAGAACTGTTTGTAGAGGAATTTCGAATGGCAGAGAAACACTTAAAGAAATGCTCAACCTCATTAGCCATTAGGAAAATGCAAATCAAAACGACCCTGAGATTTCACCTTACACCCATCAGAATGGCCAAGATAAAAAATTCAAGTGACAACACATGCTGGAGAGGTTGTGGAGAAAGGGGATCCCTCCTCCATTGCTGGTGGGAATGTAAACTGGTATAACTACCTTGGAAGTCTATCTGGAACTTTCTCAGACAATTAGGAATAGTGCTTCTTTTCAAGACCCAGCTATACCACTGCTCAAGTACACAAAAAGGACATTTGCTCAACCATGTGTGTAGCAGCTTTATTTGTAATAACCAGAACCTGGAAACAACCCAGATGTCCATCAACGGAGGAATGGATACAGAAATTGTGGTATTTTTGCACAATGGAATTGTACTCAGTAATCAAAAGAGAGGAAATCATGAAATTTACAGGCAAATGGTGGGATCTAGAAAAGATCATTCTGAGTGAAGTATCTCAGAAGGAGAAAGACAAACATGGAATATACTCATTTATATAGACCTAAAAGATATGATAAACATAATGAAATCTATATACCTAAAGAAAATAATCAAGAAAGCAGGCACAGGGTAAGATGATCAATCCTCATTTAGAAAGACAAATGGGATATGCATTGAACATATGACAGGAGTCTACCGCAGAAGGCATCTGAAAGACTCTACCTAGCAGTGCTCCAACGTAGATACTAAGACTCATAACCAAACCTTCAGCAGAGTGCAGGGAATCATATGAAAGAAGGGGAGTTTGATGTGGAAAGGATAAGAGCTCCACAAGGACCAAACATATCTGGGCACAGGGTCTTTTCTGAGATGGACACTCAACCAAAGACCATGAGAGGATAAAACCTAGAACCTCCGCTCGGATGTGACCCGTGATAGTTCAGTAATCAATTGGTTTCCCATAGTAAGGGGAACAAGGACTATTTCTAACAGGAACTCAGTGACTGGCTCTTTGACCTCCCCACCTCCCAAGGGAGGAGCAGTCCTGTTAGGCCACAGAGGAGGACTTTGCAGCCAGTCCTGAAAATACCTGACAAAAGGGAGTCATATGAAAGGGGAGGAGGTCCTCCCCTATCAGTGGACTTGGAAAGGGGCAGGGAGGAGATGAGGGAGGGATGGAGGGTGGGATTGGGGAGGGAATGAGGAAGAGGGATACAGCTGGGATATAGAGTTAACAAAATGTAACTAATAAGAGAAATAAAATTAAAAAAGAAGCAAATTAAAAAAATAGTATCCTTTCTTTACATTATAAATATTCTACAGATTTACCAATAAACATAATTGAAATATTTAATATCACTAATGAAGCCTCTGACACTCTATGTTAGATCAATTATAGACTTGTTTTCTGTAAGTTATTAGAATTATTAAGAAAATATTTGTATCTCCCATAAATACCTCATATGTTGAGCTTTCCAAGGACAAAGAAATAAACAAGGGGAGGCCAAGATGGCGACACCTGGAGAACACTGCCTTTGAGGAGCAGGACATTTTCCATACAGCGACCAAGAGACTGAACTCTGGGCCCTAAAACAACAGCGATAGTGTTTCCCAGGTGAGAGGAAACCCCCATGGAGTGGGAATCAGTCAGGTCGATGCTCAGGCCACCCAGCCAGAACCCGGAAGAGATCCCGGGTCACACAGGCACTAGATCACCAGAGCAGAGCCACACATCTGCGTGTCCCGATGACCTTCCCAGGCTGAACGGTGGGCACAAAAACATCAGAGACTGAGAGTCCCAGTCATGAGAAAAAGCCACAGGGAAGGAAAGTAGCGGGACTGGCCACGGGTCACCCAGTCTTTCCCTGGAAAAAGTCTTGCAGACCAGTGGGTATGTGCTGCCATCACTGAACTGGCCTCCCACTGCCAGCACAGACAGGGGCTGCGCACCAGCTCTCAGGCACAGACAGAGCTATGCACCCTAGTGCAACACAGTTCAGAAGTTCCTGTCGGGAGAGGCCCCCATAGGAAGGAAGGAAACAGTACTGACTCGGGATACCCAGGCTTTACCCAGGGAAAGTCTCTCACAGACCGGTGGGCACAAGCCCCATCACTGAACTGGGCTCCAAGTGCCAGCGCCATTACCAGCAAAGAGAAGGGCTGTGCACCGAGCTCTCTTGAACAGACAGAGGTGCACGCCCTAGTGCAACACAGTCTGGGAGTTCCTGTCGAGAGAGGCTCCCATAGGATGGAAGGAAACAGTACTGACTTAGGCTACCCAGGCTTTACCTGGGGAAAGTCTCTCACAGACTGGCCGCCATCACAGACTGGCTCTCACAGATGGGTACAAGCCGCCATCTCTGATCTGGCCCCAAACTGGAAGCACAGAGAGTAGTTGGGCACTCAGCTCCCTCAGACTAGCAGGCAGGCGCTTGTGCTGCCAACCCAGAGACCTGCTTTGTGCCAACTATTCCTTACAGACAGAACTGTGTGCCCAAGGACACCAGCGACTTGGAGTCACTATCTGGAGAAATCCTCACAGGGAATTAACCAAAGGGGACAGACTTAGACCACCCAGTATATCCCCAGAAAAGGTCCCACAGACGGGCACAAACCAGGGTCTTGCTGTGCACCAGGAGAGCAGTACTCACCCACCACAGATTACTGCTTGGGTACTGGGGCACAGAGCCCCAAACTCAGACCTACAAAAGGCCGGGGTCCCAGAGATTAACCCCCAGATACTGCTCCATGGGGCAACCAGTTATCCCTAACAAAACCAACCAAACCACGGGACACACAGGTTACAGCAGCAGATCACTAAATTCACAGCAAGAAACAGGGCAGCTGTCTTCAGGACTTCTCCTGGTGAGAGGAGAGCCCGCTCGACCAATAAGGACCACAGTTACCATTCAGGTCTCTACGCCTGAGGTGAGCAGCGGCAACTCCTGATAAACACCAGCCATCCAGTGACTAAACCCAAAAAGGAGAGAAGGCTTCCTTAAGGAAAAACCATCTTCCTGCCAAAGGGATTCTCTCCACCACAGGATTCCAGGAAAAACCACAAACCAACTTCAAAAACCTTAAGATAACCCAATGGGTAGAGGCCACTGAAAAAGTTCAATCAATAAAGGCCAGAGCACTATGAAGCCACAGTCACCTTGGTACCTAAACCTCACAAAGACTCAACAAAGAAAGAGAATTTCAGGCCAATCTCTCTTATGAACATTGATGCAAAAATACTTAACAATATATTTGCAAACCGAATACAAGAACACATGAAAGATATTATCCACTATGACCAAGTAGGCTTCATCCCAGGTATGCAGGGGGGAATCAATGTGATCCACCATATTAACAAACTGAAAGAAAAAAACCACATGATAATCTCCCTAGATCCTAAAAAGCATTTGACAAAATCCAACATCCATTCATGTTTAAAGTATTGGAGAAATCAGGGATGCAAGGCACACACCTGAACATAGTAAAGGTGATATACAGCAAGCCTATAGCCAACATCAAACTGAATGGAGAGAAACTTAAAGCAATCCCACTGAAATCAGGGACAAGACAAGGCTGTCCACTTTCTCCATATCTCTTCAACATAGTTCTGGAAGTCCAGGCTAGAGCAATAAGACAGTTGAAGGAGATCAAGGGGATACAGATTGGAAAAGAAGAAGTCAAATTATCACTATTTGCAGATGATATTATAGTAGACGTGAGTGACCCCCAAAACTCTGCCAGGGAAGTTCTAAAGCTGATAAACACCTTCAGCAAAGTGGCTGGATACAAAATTAACTCAAAAAAAAAATCAGTAGCCCTCTTGTATACAAAAGAAAAGGCCTAAGAAAGAAATTAGGGAAACAACACCCTTCACAATGGCCACAAATGACCTAAAGTACCTTGGTGTAACCCTAACCAAGCAAGTCAAAGACTTGTATGAAAAAAATTTCAAGTCTCTGAAGAAAGAATTAGAAGAAGATATGAGAAGATGGAAAGATATCACATGCCCATGGCTTGGCAGGATTAACATAATAAAAATGGCCATCTTACCAAAAGCAATCTACAGATTTAATGCAATTTCAATCAAATTGCCAACACAATTCTTTACAAACCTGGAAAGAAAAATTCTCAACTTTATATGGAATAACAAGAAACCCAGAATTACTAAAATAATCCTCTACAATAAAAGACCTTCTGGAGGTATCTCCACCCCTGATCTCAAGCTATACTATAGAGCAACAGTTATAAAAACTGAATGGTACTGCCATAGAAACAGAATAGTGGCTCAATGGAACTGAACAGAAGACCCACACACTTATGAACAACTGATTTTTGACAAAGTTGCCAAAACCATACAATGGAAAAAAGATAGCTTCTTCAACAAATGGTGCTGGTCCAACTGGATGTCTACATGTAGGAAAATGAAAATAGATCCATACTTATCACCCTGCACAAAACTGAAGTCCAAGTGGACCATAAAACCACACACATTAAATCGGCTAGAAAAGAGTGGGGAATATCCTAGAACTCATTGGTACAGGAGAGAACTTACTGAACAAAACACCAACAGCACAGCCTCTAAGAACAACAATCAATAAATGGGACCTCATGAAACCGAAAAGCTTCTATAAAGCAAAGGGTACTATCATCAAAACAAAGCAACTGCCTACAGATTGGGAAAGAATCTTCACCAACCCTTTATCTGACAGAGGACTCATATCCAGTATATATAAAGAACTAATAAAGGTGAAAAGCAGCAAACCAAGTAATCCAATGAAAAAATGGGGAACAGAGCTAAATAGACAACTCTCTGTAGAGGAATATCGAATGGCAGAGAAACACTTAAAAAAATGCTCAACATCATTAGCCATTAGAGAAATGCAAATCAAAACTACCTTGAGATTTCACCTTACACCCATCAGAATGGCCAAGATGAAAAGCTCAAGTGACAACACATGCTGGAGAGGTTGTGGAGAAAGGGGAACCCTCCTCCATTGCAGGTGGGAATGTAAACTTGTACAACCACTCTGGAAATCAATCTGGTGTTTTCTCAGACAACTAGGAATAGCACTTCGTCAAGATCCAGCCATACCAGTCCTAGGCATATAACCAAAAGAGGCTCAAGTACACAATAAGGACATTTGCTCAACCATGTTTGTAGCAGCTGTATTTATAATAGCCAGAAGCTGGAAACAGCCCAGATGCCCCTCAACTGAAGAATGGATGCAGAAATTGTGGTACATCTATACAATGGAGTATTACTGAACAATGAAAAATAAGGAAATCATGAAATTTGCAGGTAAATGGTGGGACCTGGAAAGGATCATCCTGAGTGTGTTGTCCCAGAAGCAAAAACAAACAAACAACAAACAAAACCCCACACAGTATATACTCACTGATATAAACATACAACATAGAATAAACCCGCTAAAATCTGTACATCTAAACAAACTAAGCAAAAGAGAGGACCCTAACTAAAATGCTCAATCCCCATCCTGAAAGGCAAAGTGGATGGACATCAGAATAAGAAGAAAACAAGAAACAACCTAGGAACCTACTACAGAGAGCCTCTGAAAGCCTCTGCCCTGCAGACTATCAAAGCAGATGCTGAGCCTGATGGCCAACTGTAGGGCAGAGTGAATGGAATTTTATGTAAGAAGTGGGAAATAGCAAGAGCTGGAGAGGACAGGAACTCCACCAGGAGAGCAACAGAATAAGAAAATTTAAACACAGTGAACTTCCCAGAGACTCATCCTCCAAATAAGTACTATTTATGGAGATAACCTAGAACCCCTGCACAGATGTAGACCATTGCAGTTTAGTGTCCAAGGTGGTTACATAGTAATGGGAAGAGGGACTGCCTCTGACTTAATCTGATTGGCCTGCTCTTTGGTTACCTCCTTCTGAGGGGGGAGCAGCCTTATCAGGCCACAGAAGATGACAATGCAGCCACTTCTGATGAGAACTGATAGACTAAGTTCAGAAAGGAGAGGATGACCTCCCCTATCAGTGGACTTGGGGAGTGGCATGCATGCAGAAAGGGGAGGAAGGGTGAGATCAGGAGGGGAGGAGTGAGCGGCTTATGTGGGATACAAAATGAATAAAGTGCATTTAATAAAAGTTAAAAAAAATAAAAAAATAAAAGCCAGAAAAATATGGCATCTCGAGAACCCAGTTATCCAGGGACAAGTAGCCCTAGATACCCAATCATAATTGAAATGCAAGAAGAGGGCCTAGTATCTATGATGACAAAGAAGATAACAGAGGAAACAAATAAAAGGCGTAAAGAAATAGAGGAAGATAAAAACAAACAGTTTATGGCCTTCCATAAAGAAATAGAGGAAGTTGCAGCCAAACAGTTAGTGGATTATAGAGAGGAAATGCTTAAATCACTAAATGAAGTAAAAGAAACAGAGGATTGTTCAAACAACAGCTGAAGGAATTGATAGAAAAACAGGAAAATACAGTCAGACAGGTGAAGGAAATCAACAAAATGGTTCAAGAACTGAACATTGAATTGGAAAAATTAAAGAAAACACAAATGGAGGAAAATTGTGGAAAGAAAGAACTGGGGGAAGAAAACAGGAACCACAGAGGTTAGCATAACCAATAGACTAAAAGAGATAAAAGAATCTCAGGTGTGGAAGATACAATGGAAGAAATAGATGTATCTGTTAAAGAAAATGTTGAATCTAAAAAATTCCTGACCTAGACCCTCCAAGAATTTCAAGACAACATAAAAAGAGAAAACCTAAGAATAATAGGTGTAGAGGAAAAAGAAGATTCTCTGCTCCAAGGACCAGAAAATATCTTCAACAAAATCATTGAAGAAAATTTCTCCAACTTAAAGGAGAGGCCAATAAGAATACAAGAGGTCTACAGAACACCCAATAAATTAGACCAGAAAAGAAAATCCTCCTGCCACATAATAATCAAAACAGTAAGTATACAGAACAAAGAAAAGATATTAAAAACTGCAAGGGAAAAAGGACAAGTAACATATAGTGGCAAACCCATTAGAATCACACCTGACTTCTCAACATAGACTATGAAAGCCAGAAGGGCCTGGACAGATATCATGCAGACCCTAAGAGAACACAGATGTCAGCCTAGGTTACTATACCCAGCAAAACTCTCAGTCCTCATAGATGGAGAAAACAAGATATTCAATGACAAAAATAAATTTCAAAAATACCTACACACAAATCCAGCATTACATATGACACTAGAAGGGAAAATACAACCGAAGAAAACTAGCTACTTTCAAGAAAACACAGGAAATAATTAATCTCACTATAGTAAAACAAAAAGCAACCAAGCACACAACTGTATGACCACAGCCAACATCAAAATCAAAGGATCTAACAGCCACTAGTCATTAATCTCTCTCAACATCAATGGACTCAATTCTCCAATAAAAAGACACAGACTAACAGAATGGATGTGAAAACAAAACCCAACAATCCATTGCATATAAGAAACACACCTAAGTCACAAAGATAGACATTACCTGAGGGTAAAGGGTTGGAAGATGGCTTTCCAAGCAAATGAACACAAGAAGCAAGCAGGAGTAGCCATTCTAATATCTGATAAAATAGACTTTCAATCAAAATTAATAAAAAGAGGTGGGGAAGGACACTTTACACTCTTCGAGGGAAAACTCTAACAAGAAGACACTACAATCCTGAACATCTATCCCCCAAATACAAGGGCATCAACATTTGTAAAAGAGACATTGATAAAACTTAAACCACACATAGATCCCCACATATTAATAGTGAGAGAATTCAACACCCAACTCTCAACAAAGGACAGGTCACAAAACAGAAACTAAACAAAGAAACAATGTCTCTAACAGAGGTCATAAATCAAATGGACCTGACAGACATTTACAGAACCTTACACCCAAACACAAAATAATTTACCTTCTTCTCAGCATCTCATGGAACCTTCTCCAAAATAGACCATATAGATGGTCACAAAGTGAGCCTCAACAGATACAAGAAGATTGAAATAATCCCCTGTATCCTGTCTGATCACCATGGAATAAAGCTGGATCTCAACAACAGCAGAAACAGCAAAAAGCCTATGCACACATGGAAACTGAAAAAGTTGCTACTAAATGATAGCTGGGTTTAGGAAAAAATAAAGAAAGAAATTAAAGTCTTCCTAGAACTCAATGAAAATGAAGACATAACATACCCAAACTTGTGGGCCACAGTGAAAGCAGTGCTAAGAGGAAAGTTCATAGCACTAAGTGCTTTCAAGAAAAATTTAGAGACAGCTCATTCAAGCAACTTAATGTCTCGCCTAAAAACCCTAAAAAAAGAAGAAGCAGACACACCAAAAAGGAGTAGATGGCTGAAAGTAATCAAACTCAGGGCTGAAATCAATCAATTAGAAACAAATAAAACAATTCAAAGAATCAATGAAACCAAAAGCTGTTTTTTGAGAAAATCATCAAGATAGACAAACCTTTAGGCAAGCTAACTAAAAGGCAGAGAGACACCATCCAAATCAACAAAATCAGAAATGAAAAGGGGGACATAACTCCAGATACTGAGAAAATCCAACAATCATTAGGACTTACTTCAAAAGTCTATATGCCACAAAATTTGAAAACCTAAAAGAAATGGACAATTTTCTTGATCGATTTGATTTACCAAAGCTGAATCAGGACCAGGTAAATCAATTAAATAGTCCTATATCCCCCAAGGAAATAGAAGCTGTAATTAAAAGTCTCCCATCCAAAAAAAAAAAAAAAAAAAAAAAAAACCCAGGACCAGATGGTTTCATTGCAGAATTCTACCAGATCTTCAAAGAAGAGCTAACTCCATTTCTCTTCAAACAATTCCACAAAATAAAAACAGAAGGAACATTACCAAACTCAGTCTATGAAGCCCACAGGCACCTTGGTACCTAAACCACATAAAGACCCAACAAAGAAAGAGATTTTCAGGCCAATCTCCCTTATGAACATTGATGCAAAAATACTCAACAAAATACTTACAAACTGAATACAAGAACACATCAAATATATCATCCACTATGACCAAGTAGGCTTTATCCCAGGTATGCAGGGGTGGTTCAATATATGGAAATCCATCAATGTGATCCACCATATTTACAAATTGAAAGAAAAAAAACCACATGATAATATCCCTGGATGCTGAAAAACATTTGACAATATCCAACATCCATTCATGTTTAAAGTATTGGAGAGATAAGATATACAAGGCATATATCTAAACATAGTAAAGGTGATATACAGCAAGCCTACAGCCAATATCAAACTGAATGGAGAGAAACTTAAAGCAATCCCACTGAAATCAGGGACAAGACAAAGCTGCCCACTTTCTCCATATCTCTACAACATAGTTCTGGAAGTCCTTGCTAGAGCAATAAGAAATTTGAAGACAGATCAAGGGGATACAAATTGGAAAAGAAGAAGTCAAATTATCGCTATTTTCAGATGATATGATAGTATACGTGAGTGACCCCAAAAACTCTATCAGGGAATTCCTACAGCTGATAAACACCTTCAGCAAAGTGGCCGAATACAAAATTAACTCAAAGAAAATCAGTAGCCCTTCTGTATACAAAAGACAAAAGGGCTGAGAGAAAAATTAGGGAAACAACACCCTTCACAATAGCCACAAATGACATAAAGTACCTTGGTGTAACCCTAACCAAGCAAGTCAAAGTCTTGTATGAAAAAAATTTCAAGTCTCTGAAGAAAGAATTAGAAGAAGATATGAGAAGATGGAAAGATATCCCATGCTCATGGCTTGGCAGGATTAACATAATAAAAATGGCCATCTTACCAAAAGCAATCTACAGATTCAATGCAATGCCCATCAAATTACCAACACAATTCTTTACAGATCTGGAAAGAAAAATTTTCAACTTCATATGGAATAACAAGAAACCCAGAATTGCTAAAACAATCCTCTATCATAAAAGATCTTCTGGAAGTATCTCCATCCCTGATCTTAAGCTGTACTATAGAGCAACAGTTATAAAAAGTACATGGTATTGGCATAGAAACAGAATGGTGGATCAATGGAAACGAACAGAGGACCCAGAAATAAACCCACACACTTATGGACAACTGATCTTTGAAAAAGATGCCAAAACCATACAATGGAGAAAAGACAGCCTCTTCAACAAATGGTGCTGGTCCAACTGGATGTGTACATGTAATAAAATGAAAATAGATCCATAGTTATCACCCTGCACAAAACTGAAGTCCAAGTGGATCAAAGACCTCACCATAAAACCAGACACATTAAATCGGTTAGAAAAAAAAAAGTGGGGAATACCCTTGAACTCGTCGGCACAGGAGACAACTTCCTGAACAGAACACCAACAACACAGGCTCTAAGAGCAATAATCAAAATGGGACCTCATGAAGCTGAAAAGCTTCTGTAAAGCAAAGGACAGCATCATCAAAACAAAGTGACTGCCTACAGATTGGGAAAGAATCTTCACCAACCCTCTATCTGACAGAGGACTAATATTCAGTATATATAAAGAACTAAAGAAGCTGAAAAGCAGCAAACCAAGTAATTCAATGAAAAATGGGGAACAGAGCTAAACAGAGAATTCTCTGTAGAGGAATATAAAATGGCAGAGAAACACTTAAAAAAATGCTCATCATCATTAGCCATTAGGGAAATGCAAATCAAAACGACCCTGAGATTTTACATTACACCCATCAGAATGGCCAAGATGAAAAACTCAAGTGACAACACATGCTGGAGAGGTTGTGGAGAAAGGGGAACCCTCCTCCACTGCTGGTGGGAATGTAAACTTGTACAACCATTCTGGAAATCAATATGGTGCTTTCTCAGACAACTAGCAATAGTGCTTCCTAGCTTCCAAGATGCAGCCATACCACTCCTAGGCATATATCCAAAAGAGGCTCAAGTACACAATAAGGACATTTGCTCAACCATGTTTTTAGCAGCTTTATTTGTAATAGCAAGAAGCTGGAAACACCCCAGATGCCCCTCAACTGAAGAATTGATGCAGAAAATGTGGTACATCTATACAATGGAGTATTACTGAACAATGAAAAATAAGGAAATCATGAAATTTGCTGGTAAATGGTGGGACCTGGAAAGGATCATCCTGAGTGTGTTGTCTCAGAAGCAAAAAGACACACGTGGTATATACTCACTCCTATAGACATACAACATAGGATAAACCTACTAAAATCTGTACATCTAAAGAAACTAAGCAAGAGAGAGAACCCTGACTAAAATGCTCAATCTCCATCTCGAAATGTAAAGAGGATGGACATCAGAAGAAGAAGAAAACATGAAACAATTCAGGAGCCTGCCACAGAGAGCCTCTGAAAGGCTCTGCCCTGCAGACTATCAAAGCAGATGCTGAAACTTATGGCCAACCTTTGGGCAGATTGCAGGGAATCTTATGAAAGAAGTGGCAAATAGTAAGATCTTGAGAGGACAGAAGCCCCAAAAGGAGAGCAACAGAACCAAAATATCTGAGCACAGGGGCCTTCCCCGAGACTGATACTCCAACAAAGTAGTATGCATGGAGAAAACCCAGAACCTCTGCACAGTTGTAGCCCATGGCAGTCCAGTGTCCACGTGGGTTTCATATTAATGGGAAAAGGGACTGTTTCTGACAGGAACTGATTGGCCTGCTCTTTGATCACCTCCCTCTGAGGGGGGAGCAGACTTACCAGGCCACAGAGGAAGAGAATGCAGCCGCTCCTGATGAGACCTATTAGACTAGGATCAGAAGGAAGGAAAAGAAGACTACCACTGGACTTGGCGAGGGGCATGCGTGGAGAAAGAATATGAAGGAAGGGATTGGGAGGGGAAAAGGGAGGGAACTACAGGGGGGATACAATGTAAATAAAGTGTAATTAATAAAAAAATAAATAGCAAAAATTATTTTTCTCATATATATATGTATTTATATATGTACATGTATATATGTATATACATATGTATATATATATGAGGAAAGTAATATATATGTTTTTTTTTTCAATATAACTCAAGGTGAACAGGCATCTTCATCAAAAATATGTTGTTCATGAGACTTTGAGTCTAATGACAGATCATGTCAAGAATCATGTTATAACTCTCTTGGTTGTCATTGAGTTCTCAATGTTGAGTTTGAGTAGTAAAACCATGAGGCAGGGTGAGGGGATGAGGTTGAGTGATCTAAAGCTCACCTGTTATCTCTAAGCCCTGCTTGTGGCATTACACACAGTGAAGTAACTACCAAGCATTACACTGTAAGCTTGGTAGCCTCTCATTGACAACAGAGGATGGAATAATACGTGAGCATAATCTTTCATTTATATAACATCACACTCAGTATCAATGTTATCCTTGGGGACTGGCTAGAAAAACACATTTCTATATCTACCCAGACCTCCTGAGTCAAACCCTCAGGAAGCTGTATCAAGAAACAAAAAATGATGGGCAGAGCATTGTAAACTTCTCAGAACAATTCCCTGCTCCTCAGTGTTAGTTAGCTATGAGTCCCATCTTGAAAATATGCCACAGAGCAGCAGCCTATCTTAGCAATGTTTTGGTTTACATGACTGACAGGTGATTGGGATGAGTTTCCCCAGGATCAACACCATTACAGGTGTGTATGCACCTAGATCTCTCAGTTTATAAACCTTCACTGTCTGATTGCAGTATGATACTGGATACATTTTCTCACTAAGTATTTTCTTATTTTTTGAGATGTGTCTTTCTATGTAGACCTGCCTGGGTGGAACTCATAAAGATTTGCCTGTTTCTGCTTCCTGAGTGGGATTAAATACATGTGCCACCAGGACTCAGTTTTATATATGTACTTTAAACTGGGGTATTCACAGAACAATATATTTATTTCAAAATTAATATTTCAGTGTTTGTTATTTTAATCACCATGTTATGCTTCCATTAATGATATCTAATTATAGAACTTTCCATCAATTCAAAATAAATCCCAATATGTAGTATCTGTAATTCTTTTTTTTTTTTTTAACCATTTTTGTAGTAGCTTTATTCATAATAGCCGGAATCTGGAAACAACCCAGATGTCCCTCAATGGAGGAATGGATGACAGAAATCATGATACATTTACTCAATGGAATATTATTCAGTAATTAAAAACAAGGAAATCATGAAATTTATAGGCAAATGGTAGGAGCTAGAAAAGACAACATGCTGTATTCTGAAATAATATCCTATAAAAAGAACAACATTTTTACCTTTAGAGAATGGGTTTTTCTTTGTAACCTTGGCTTTCCTTGAAATCACTCTGTAGGCTCCTCTTGAAGTAGGAGATCCTCCTGTCTCTGCCTCCCTGGAACTAAAGGTGTGTGCCACCAAAATGGTTTAGTGTAAACTTTATCACCACAAATGTAAAAATATCTCTCTGAAATAATAAGTCTAATTGAAGAGAGTTACAGGAAAATAGATAAACTTAATTGTAGAAGGTTCAAAAACATTCACAACCAAATAGCACGATTTAGAAATATAAGCCTATCTAGTAAGACAAATAAGTATATAGTTGTAAATTAAATTTAATTCAGCAATAGGGCTGCTCTGGCAAGGAGTCTTATTCAAAGACCTAGGTCTGTGTGATCTGGCTTGAGTACAAACTTCCACTTAATATACCCCTTAATTCACCTGGCTTGAATGCAGGTATACCTTTAATCTCAAATAGTGGCATCTAATAGAGGGACAGACAAAGTGATGAATCAGAGAAAGATTTGACAGAATGAGTCAAATGTCCAATCTTCATGAGTGTAGGAGAGGCTACCTAAGAGCAGTGCAGAGTGAAAGAGGAGAGTTCAGTTGAGTGCAGATGAGTTCATACAGTTCTGTTCAGTTTGTGCAGTCAGTTTTTTCCAAACAGAGAAATTCAGTGAGACATGTTCAGAAGCCAGTTTGAATCAGTCATCTTGGAGAGGAGTTTTGAGCCAGAACAGCTGAGTTGAACCAGCCAGCCAGAGTTCAGAAAGAGCTAAAAAGGTGATCATATTCAGCAGAAATTCTTGGAGGATAAAAACATTCTAGGCCTAGGTTAGCAGACACAGGCTGGAAGCTAAAGCCTTCAAGGTCTGGGCTTACAAATGATTAGATTGTAGGAAGCTAGAAGTTTCCAGGCCTTGGTCTAGGGAAACACTCTGGGCTCAGCCCAAGCCATGCATAAGCCTAGCTTGGGTATGGCTCTCATTTCATCTATTCATCAGAGGAAATAAAAAAAAAAACATTTCCATATTGTAAATACAAAAGTTAAGAAAATAGTCACAGCAATCTCAGAGAATTTCAAAGAGAACTGACAGACGTCTGCTAATTCTCATGGATTGTTTCCTTTTTTTGCCTTAAATATAGTTTCTAAACAATTGTACCAATGCATTATATAGTAAGAATAACATTTAAAAAAGGTTATTAGCAATTCTCAGGCTGGGTGTCCATGCCTTATTAGCAGCCATAACAATATGTCATTTATGAAGGGCATATGCAAAGATTTATCTTCTCAGTAATATGTTAAATTGGGGCTGTGATATGAGAGACATAGACTAATGTACCGTGTCTCTCCTCTCATTAGATATCTAATTATAGAACTTTCCATCAATTCAAAATAAATTCCAATATGTAGTATCTGTAATTCTTTTTAATCTATTTTAGTTACTTATGTTCTAATTGATTTCAGTATTCCAAAATTATTAGAAAATAAAACTATAAAAGATTTAATTTTATGCCTGCTTTGTTAACTTGATGTATTATTTTCAACATATCGATACAAATTTCATTTACATATTCTTCAAATTAAGTACATTTGCCACCATTTTGGCATGAAGGTTATGTGTATTACAACACTTGTGACAATTTAGTTTCTCTTGGGTATATACATAATACCAGACAATTTCCTATCACTGCCACGGTAATCAACATTCTTACAAAATAAGAGAAAATGAAGGCGAGATCCCTCATCTCTCTTTCTTTCTCTCTCTCTTTCTGTCATACTTGTACCTGCACACACACACAAACACACAAACACACACACACACACACACATACACACACAGAAGCAGCAGCAGCAAACACAGACAACCACACACATTTTCTTTTATACCTTCCCATATTTTTTTTTCTTCTTCCCTCTAGGCAATCTTTCCTTTCTTCCCTCTTCTCTTATATTTTATCTTCCCAATACATTAAAGAATGCATTAATTGTAAAAGAACCCCATGCACAGTGCTGAATATGCATCCCAAGTAGCTTCTTGGCAAGACATGCTGAGATTCCCTCCTCTTAAAATTCTTCTGTATCAAATTTCTTTAAAACCTTCTGTGGCTGTTTGGAGGTCATTGAACTTGTGTAAAATCAAGGTAAAGCCCCTCTATCGCATTGAGGTATAGCACTGAATTCAGCCCACAATCCCACTCCTGACAAAAGAACTCTACAAGCATTCTTTGATTTTCATTTTGTTGTCCAGAGAGCTCACATTCCAGAGAAGCTGTGAGGAGGTACAATATATTTGTTGTCCTCTAAGAAGCATTATAAATTTCATTCATATCATCTTAGCTTTCCTTCAATGTGAGACACAAATAAAATATTCTGTTAACCTATCAATTCTATTTCTTAAGGATTATCGTACCTGAGGAAGTAAAGAAAATTATAAATAAACCAACTCTATCAGGCTCCTGTCTGAATGTTTAGCAGAGCTTCATTCATAGTGTCATGGGTTGGTGCTCTCCCATAGTGTGGATCTTTGGTTGGCCAAGGCAATGGTTGAGCTTTTCCTTAATCTCTATCTTTATTTTTGCACAAATCTTTCAGGCAGGTAAATTTTGGGTCGAAGTTTTCATGGGTGTATTGGTGTTCCCCTTCCTCTGCTAGGAGCTAGTCTAGTTAGAAGAGTGTCCTCTTTAATCTCTATCCCTTCTGCTACTAGGAGTCTCTGCTTGAGTGCCTCTCATATCCTTCCAGGAGCTTACCTTGACTTAGGCCTCCAGCTTGTCACACAGATATACCTCCCCCACCAGTTTCTTTTTTTCTCTACAGTCCTCTTACCCTTGTTCTTCTCAGCTCTGTCCTCTATCATCTTACCTCACTGAACTCCTCTCCTACCTGGTTCCCTCTCCTCAGCCACTATCTCTGTCTACTCTGTCTCCCTTTCCTAGTGAGATTTATGCATCCTCCCTTGGATCCTCTGTGTTACTTATCTTTTTTGAGTCTGTGCCTCATAGTACGCTTATCCTGTACTATTTGGCTAAATTTCACTTATGTGCGAGTATATGTGTGTCTTTCTGGATGATCTTTTCTAGTTCCATCCATTGGCTTTTAAATTTAACTATTTCTTTGTTTTTAATAGCTGAGTAGTATTGCATTGTGTACATGTGCCACCATTTCTTTATCCATTTTTCAGTTGAGGGGCATCTGGGTTGTTTCTAGATTCTGGCTATTGTGAATAAAGTTGCTATGAGCATACTTGATCAAGTGTCCTTCTTGTATGGTGGAGTGTCTTTGGGGTATATGCCTAGGAGAGGTCTTGAGGTAAAGCTAATCCCAGTTTTCTGAAAAAACAAAAACAACAATGACAAAAAAAAACCAAAAAAAAATAGATTGATTTCCAAAGTAGTAGCACAAGGTCTACATACCCGTCAGCAATAAAGGAGGGCTCTCCTTTCAGCACACCTTCCCCGGCATGTGCCATCACTTGACATTTTGATTTTAGCCGTTCTGATTAGTGTGAGATAGAATCCCAGAGTAATTTTTATTTGCATTTCCCTGATGACTAAGGGTGTTGAACATGGCTTTAAGTGCTCCTCTGTCATTTGTGATTCCTCTGTTGAGAATTCTCTGTTTAGTGCTGTACTCTATTTTTTAATTGGGTTACTTTGTTTATGGTGTTTGATTTCTGGAGTTCAGTACATATTTTGGATATTAGCCCTTTGTCATCTATAGGGTTGGTGAAGATCTTTTCCAATCTGTAGACTGTCATTTTGTTCTATTGATAGTGTCCTACAGAAGCTTTTCAGTTTCAAAAGGTACCATTTTTTAATTGTTGATCTTAGAACCTGAGTTGTTGATGTTCTGTTCAAGAAGTTGTCTCCTGTGCAATGAGTTTGAGACTCTTCACTTTCTGTCTAATAAATTTAGGGTATCTGGTATTAAATTGAGGAAAATATCTAGCTCAACCATAGACCCACCCTATGAGAGACCAACAACTCCTGATACTATGAATAATACTCTCTGAAGCTTGCATACAGGAGCCTGTCAGAGTGGTCCCAGCAATGCCTCAAAACAGATGCACAGCCAAATGTTGGGTGATGTGTAGGGAATCTTGTGGAAATATGTGAAGAAAGAGAAAAAAAGGACCTGGAGGGGACAGGAGTTCCACAAGAAGACCAACAGAGCCAACTATCCAGGGCCCAGAGGGACTTGCTGAGACTGAAGCATCAACTAAGGGCCATACATGGCCAGGACCTAGATCCCCTACAGAAATGGAGTCAATGGGCCCCATAGGCTTTATGTGAATCCTCCAGTAGGGAAATCAGGGACTCTTTCTGACATTGACTCTCTTAAAAACTTTTTGATCACATTCCCCTGGCAGGTCTGCCTTGCCAGGCTACAGGGGAAGAAGTCCTGATGCTTTTTGATGAGCTGGGGTGAATGGAAAGGAGGGCTCCTATTTTCTGAGAAAGAGGAGAGGAGGAGGGAGGAAAGGTGGGACTGAGAGGTGAGGAGGGATGGGGCTACAACAAGGATGTAAAGTGAATTAAGAAAAATAAAAGAACAAGATGAATGCTCCACCTACAAAATGACCCATCTTTTTGGTTTTGCTTTGTTTTGTTTTAGAGACAGAGTTTTTCTGTGTAGCTTTGACTGTCCTGGAACTCACTCTGTAGACGAGGCAAGACTCAGATTCAGAGAGATCTATGTGCCTCTGTCTCCCCGAGTGCTGGGAATAAAGGTGAGTATCACTACCACCTGGCTAAACCACCCTATTTTTTTTTTTAAAAAAAACTATTTATTAGTTTTTATTCACTTTACATTTTTGTTGTAGCCCATCCCTCTTCCCCTGCCAGTCCCACCCCCCTCAGAAAAGAGTAGCTCCATTTACCATCCATTCTAGCTCATCAAGTTGTATCAGGATTGAGCTTGTCTTCTTCCCTGTGGCCTGACAAGGCAACCCTGCCAGGGAAATATAATCTAGAAGCTAGAAACTGAGTCTGTGTCCAGTTCAGTCTTCCCTTACTAGATGACCCATCTGAGACCTAAACTGCTCATCTGCTACATCTTTGTTGGGGGTCTAGGTCCAGTTTGTGTGTGGTTCTTGGTTGATGCTTCACTCTCAGCAAGTCCCCCTGTGTCCTGGTTAGTTGGCTCTGTTGGTCTTCTCCTGTTTCCTCCAGGTCCTTTTCTCTTTCATCCCATTTTTTTTTCCATAAGACTCCTTACCCATATCCCAATGGTTGGTTGTGAGTCTCTGCATCTGTTTTGAGGTGCTGCTGGGTAGCACCTGTCAGAGGACAACCCTGACAGGCTCTTGTCTATAAGCTTAGTAGAGTATCATGGATTAGGCATTCAGTCAAACTCTGCTCTATTTGTCTTTTCTCCTGAACTGTAGAGAAAAGAGAAACTGAAGGTGGGGCTGTCTACAAGCTGGAGACCTACTTCAGGGTAGGATCCTGGGAAGATATGAGGCGTACTCAAGCAGAAATACCAACTCATCTAACAAATAACATTTTACCCAGAGGCAAAACATATTACCAACTAGTAACTCTGGAGAACTGCATACCCAGTCAGTTACGATTTGACATAACTGGAATCCTACTCAACTATTTGGAGGAAGTTGAACTTGTATTGATTCATAAACTCAAGAAAAGCCCTCTATCACACTGAGGTACAACACTGAATCCAACACCCAACCCACCCCCAACAAAAGGACTTTACAAGCTTTCTTTCCTTTTCCTTTTTTTTTTTTTTGTCCAGGAATCTCACCTTCCAGAGAAGTTGTGAGGAGATATAAATGCATATGTTTTTTTTTAAATCCCTCAAGAAGTACTATAGATTCTCCACTCTGTTATAGATAAAAAGGTAACATAAAATTCTAAACTGGAAAATCATGGAGTTTAGAATTAAGAGTTTAGAAAGTTTTTTTTAAAAAAACTTATCTTTCTTTTATTTTTTAAAAAAGTATTTTTTATTGATTACAGTTTATTCACTTTGTATGTCAGCTAAAGCGCCTTCCTTCATTCCCTCCCAATCAATCCCTCCCTTCTCTCCTCCCATGATCCTCCCCAAGTCCACTGGTAAGGGAGGATTTCCTCTCTTTCCCTCTGACCCTAACATATCAGGTCTTATCAGGACTGGCTGTATTGTCTTCCTCTGTGGCCTGGTAAGGTTGCTTCTCCCTCAGGGGGAGGTGATCAAAGAACCAGCCACTGAGTTAATGTCAGAGACAGTCCTTGTTCCCATTACTAGGAAACCCATTTGAACACTGAGCTGCCATGGGCTACATCTGTGCAGGGGTTCTAGGTTATCTCCATGCATATTCCTTGGTTGGAGTATCAGTCTTAGAAAAGACCCCATTTGCTCAGATATTTTGATTCTGTTGCTCTCCTTGTGGAGCTCCTGTCTCCTCCAGGTCTTTTATCTCCCCCTTCTTTCATCAGATTCCCTGCACTCTACCAAAGTTTGGCTATGAGTCTGAGCATATACTTTGATACCCTGCTGAGTAGAATTTTTCAGAGGCCCTCTGAATCTTTCCTGACTTGTTCCCTGTTTTCTCCCTCTTCCTATGTCCGTCCCATTTGCCTTTCTGAGTGAGGATTGATAATCTTACCCAGAGTCCTCCTTCTTGGTTAGCTTATTTAAATTTAGTATGTTTTTTTAAAAATCCTATATTATATCTCTAATATCCACATATAAGTGAGTATATAACATGTTTTTCTGCTTCTGATATACCTCACTCAGGATGAACTTTTCTAGATTCCCACCATTTGCCTGCAAATTTCATGATTTCTTTGTTTTTAATTACTGAGTAGTATTTCATTGTGCCTCATGGAACAAAAGCTTCTGTAAAGCAAAGGACATTGTCATCAGAACAAAACGACAAGCTACAGACTAGGAAAGGATCTTCACCAACCCTATATCTGACAGAGAGTTAATATCCAGAATATATAAAGAATTCAAGAAGTTAAAAAGCAACAAATCAAGCAATCCAATTAAAAATGGGGTATGGAGCTAAACAGAGAATTCTCTGTAGAGGAACATCGAATGGCAGAGAAACACGTAAAGAAATGTTCAACCTCCTTAATCATCAGGGAAATGCAAATCAAAACAACTCTGAGATTTAACCTCATACCCATCAGAATGGCTAACATCAAAAACTCAAGTGACAATATATGCTGGAGAGGATGTGGAAAAAGGGGGATCTTCCTCCCTTGTTGGTAGGAATGTAAACTTGTACAACCACTTTGGAAATCAATACTACACGGTGCTTTCTCAGATAGTTAAGAATAGTGCTACCTCAAGGCCCAGCTATATCACTCCTAGGCATATATCCAAAAGATGCTCAAGTATACAACAAGGACATTTGCTCAACCATGCTCATAGCAGCTTTATTCGTAATAGCTAGAATCTGGAAATAACCCATATGTCCCTCAAAGGAGGAATGGATACAGAAATTGTGGTACATTTGAGTTGGTATACAACTCAAGAAATGACAGTTTTTTTGTTGTTGTTTCCTCGTGTCCTTCTTGAGTCTCTTTAATGTCAGATTCTCTGCTTGGGAATCAACATAAAACAACTGTGCTGCTTTCTGAGTCTTGCCATCTCATAGTGAAATTGAATATGGACAGCAAAGAAGCTCTTTCTGTGAACAGGCAGTGTGAGAACCAATTTTTGCTCATTGTTCTCTAATTCTGGCAAGGATTTTACTCTGAGGAACACATGAACATGACTTGTCCATGCCATAAATCTATGTTCCTTGTGGAAAGAACCTGAAATCAAGCTTATCTTTCTTCTCCATATTTCAGTAGAAAAGAGAAACTTTAATGCAATCAAACAAAGTTCACGTTGTCAGTCATTGTCTTAGAGAAAACTCTGGCCAAGGCCTCCTGGTGTTCTCCATCACACACAAAAAGTAAATTTTCCTTGTTACTCAGAAACTATGCCTGAATTAGCAGACCTTTTCACCTATGTACTTGACTCTGTCCAAGATCCTTCTATAGTCATCTGGATCTTGCTCTAATTTTTATCAAATTCCCTGACAGTTATTCTTCAACAGAATCCTGTAATCTGAGAACAGCTATTAATCTTTAGGATCAACAGCTCATCTGTGAGAACAGGAGATGATGAAGCAGTTGGAATTCCATATCCTTATGTCTAGCTCATACATTAGACTTTAAAGGCCTTTCTAAGAAAATAACATGATTACATTGGCCCATTTGTTACAGGACCTTTCCCTATGGGAACTACTTTGAGGAAGATGCTTAAATCTAGAATATCAACAAGGTATGGAAATGACCTCTGAAACCATGTTCTTTTTTAATACGTTCTTTGAGAATTTTATGCATTCTATTTTTTATTAATTACACTTTATTCATTTTGTATCCCCCCATAAGCCCCTCCTTCTCCCCTCCCGATCCCACCCTCCCTCCCCTTTCTGCATGCATGCCACTCCCCAAGTCCACTGATAGGGGAGGTTCTCCTCTCTTTTCTGATCTTAGTCTATCAGTTTACATCAAAAGTGTCCACATTGTCCTCTACTGTGGCCTGGTAAGGCTGCTCCCCCCTCAGGGGGAGGTGATCAAAGAGCAGGCCAATCAGATTATGTCAGAGGCAGTCCCTCTTCCCATTACTATGTAACCCACTTGGACACTGAACTGCCATGGGCTATATCTGTGCAGGGGTTCTAGGTTATCTCCATAAATAGTACTTGTTTGGAGTATGAGTCTCTGGGAAGTTCTCTGTGTTCAAATTTTCTTTTTCTGTTGCTCTCCTTGTGTTGACCCTGACCTCTCCAGCTCTTACTATTTCCCACTTCTTACATAAAATTCCATTCACTCTGCCCAACAGTTGGCCATAAGGCTCAGCATCTGCTTTGATAGTCTGTAGGGCAGAGGCTTTCAGAGGCCCTCTGTGGTAGGTTCCTAGTTTGTTTCCTGTTTTCTTCTTCTGGCTTTCAGAAGCCCTCTGTAGCAGGTTCCTAAATCATTTCCTGTTTTCTTCTTCTTCTGATGTCTATCCTCTTTGCCTTTAGGATGGGGACTGACCGTTTTAGTTAGGGTCCTCTCTCTTGCTTAGTTTGTTTAGATGTACAGATTTTAGTGGGTTTGTCCTATGTTGTATGTCTATATGAGTGAGTATATACCGTGTGTGTCTTTTTGCTTCTGGGACAACTCAGGATGATCCTTTCCAGTTCTATTTTTTAACTTAAAATAATGCCATGCTTACTTCAACAAAGTCACATCTCCTAATATTGCCAGTCTTTGGTGACTAAACATGGGAGACAGTCCCATTCAAACTACCACATCATCCTAATCCAAGCTCTTTCTCTCTTTCTTTAGAAAAACAAACAGACAACTAAGAAAGACAAACAAGATTGCCAGCTTTGCTGTCACCATTAGTGATTCCAAAGTGCACTACAGTGCTATAATAATTAAATCCACATGATATTGGCATAAAAACAGATAAAGACACAAACATAAATCCACACACATACTGACACCTTATGTTTGATAAGCCAGTAATACAAGCCGAAAAAAAACCAATGGTTTTAATAAATAGTGCTTGTCAAACTGGATAGCTGAATGTAGAAAAATGTAAACATAAATAGTTACTACCCTGCACAATACTCAAGTCCAAATGGATCAAAGACCTCAATGTAAGACCAGATACACTGAACCTGATAGAAGAGATAGTGGGGTGAAGCCTTGAACATAGTGGCATGGGAGACAGCTTCCTGAACAGAACATCTCTAGCATAGGCACTAAGATCAACGTTTAATAAATGGGACCTCAGATCTACACAATGGAATATTACTCAGCAATAAAAAACAAGGGAATCATGAAATTTGCAGGTAAATGGTGGGATCTGGAAAAGATCATCCTGAGTGAGCTATCCCAGAAGCAGAAAGACACACATGATATATACTCACTCATATAGATATATAATACAGGATAAACCTACTAAAATCTGTACACCTAAAAAAAACTAATCAAGAGGGAGGACTATTGATAAAATTCTCAATCCCTATCCAGAAAGGCAAAGAGGATGGGCATAAGAAGAAGGAGAAAAGAGGGAACAAGTCAGGAGCCTGCCACAGAGGACCTCTGAAAATCTCTGCCCTGCAGACTATCAAAGTAGATGCTACGACTTATGGCCAACCTTTGGGCAGAGTGCAAGGAATCTTATGAAAGAAGTGGGAAACAGTAAGATCTGGAGAGGACAGGAACTCCACAAGGAGAGTAACAGAACCAAAAATCTGAGCACAGTGGTCTTTCCTGAGATTTATCCTCCAACCAAGGACCATGCATGGAGATAACCTAAGACTCAGATGTAGCCCATGGCAGCTCAGTATCTAAGTGGGTTCCATAGTAATAGGAAGAGGGACTGTCTCTGACATGAACTGATTGGCCTGCTCTTTAATTGCCTCCTCCCTGAGGGGGGAGCAGCCTTACCAGGCCACAGAGGAAGACAATGCAGCCACTCCTGATGAGACCTAATTGACTAGGATCAGAAGGAAGGAAAAGAAGACCTCCCCTATCAGTGGACTTAGGGAGGGGCATGCATGCAGAGGGTGGAGTAAGGGAGGGATTGGGATGGGAGGAGGGAGGGAACCACAGGAGGGATACAAAGGGAATAAAGTGTAATTAATAAAGAAAAAAGAAAGAAATGGAGAAGGGGACTGTGTCAGACATGGGCTCTATTGCCTTCTTTTTAATCACCTTCTTCTGGCAGGGCTGCATGATCAAGAAACAGAAGAAAAAGTTTCACTAAGTCCTGATTAGAGTTGATGTGCTGGTCTGAGAAGATGGGGGGAGACTCCCTTATCTGAGGGGGCATAGAAGGAACTGGGAGAGGAGGGAAAGCCTACAATCTGCATGTATAATTAATTAATTCATTAATTAATTAAAAATAAAAAGGCTAAAAAAAGAAATGGGACCTCATGAAGTTAAAAGAACTCTTGTAAGGCAAAGGACACTGTCAGTTGGACAAAGCTGGAACCTCCAGAATGGGAAAAGATTTTTACCAAGTCCATATCTGATAATAGTCTAATATTCAAAATATATGTTTAAAACCCATTAAAGTAGCTATTAAAAACCAAACTATCCAATTAAAATGGGGTACAGATATAAACAGAGAATTCTCATTAGAGGACTGTCATATACTTGACAAATATTTAAGGAAATGTTCAACATCCTTAGCCACCAGGGAAAATGCAAGTGAAAAGTACTTTGAGATTCCATCTTACACCTATCAGAATAGCTAAGATCAGTAATACAACTGACAGCTCATGCTAGTAGGAATGTGAAGTAAGGGGAACATCCATCCATTACTGGTGGGTGTGAAAACTTGTACAGAAATATGGAAGTGCCTCAGATAGTTGAGAATAGATTGACCACAAGATCTAGCTATATTACTCTTGGGCATATACCCAAAGGGTACTTCATCCTGCCATGAGGACATTGCTCTTCTATGTTCATTTCTGTTCTATGCATAATATCCAGAAACTGGAAACAACCTAGATGTTCCTCAACAGATGAATAGATGAAGAAAATGTGGTACATTTACATCATTTAGTACTACCCGTATAGAGAAAAGAAAATGAGATGATGAATATTGCATGCAAATGGATGGAATGAAAAAAAAAATCTTCCTGAGTGAGGAAACTCAGACCCAAAAGGTAAATCTTATATTTATTCACTTATTTGTGAATATTAGCCATTTAATAAATGATAACCAACCTACAGCCCATAGAACCAGAGAGGTTAGTTATAGAGAAAGGGGCTAGGAAGACCATATGGATATCCCTGGGAGGGGGAATAGAATAAATTTTTTGGGGTGGACTGAGTATTGATGGGGCTAGAAATGGGAAGATTCAGGTGGGGAGGAGGAAGATAGAAATGGTTGAGGGAGTGAATATGGGGAGAGACGGCTGTAGTTGAGGTGCATTTGAGGTATGCTATAGAAACCTAATGTGGTGGAAATTTTCAAAAATATATGAAGGTAATTTTAATGGTATCTCCTAATAACAAGAGACATGGATATCCAACTAGCCATTTCTTATAACCAAATGAGGCTTCTAGTACTGGAACTGGGCTGCATTCTATTGAGATTTTAGCCAAGGGGGTCCCACAGGAATCAAACAATCCAGACTCTGGCTAAGAAAATGGGTTACTCTTTGTAAACTGACAATATGACCCCATTGCTGACTACGATAAGCACACAACTCATTGAACATGGAGAAGTAGAGCTGGTACCTACATAAAGCCTTTATCCCTACATTCTAATATCTTTAGTACAGGAAGTTACCACACAGGCTATGAAAAGAGAAACATAAATACCAACCCAGCCTCAAAATATTAGTCATACAATCCATCTGGCCTGCCAAATATACTAGACATTGGTGGGATAGAGCATGTGTAAGCAGTCAACCAATGTTAATTTGATTTAAGTCTCACTCCACAGGATGGGGAACCCACGCTTATCACTGCTTGGGTCACCAAGAACCAGATACTAGAGAGACCAGAGACCTCTGGCAAAACTAAATGCTAGTGGTCTAAAAACAATTACCAATAAAATGACTCCTAATGATATTCTGCTATATTCATAGATCAGTGGCTTATTCAGTCATCATCAGAGAAGCATCCTCTTGCAAAAGATAGGAACAGATAAAGAGATCCACAGCGAAGCATTTTATATATATACACACACAGAGAGACACACACACACAGAGAGAGAGAGAGAGAGAGAGAGATTCAGATGAGACGGAGACAAAAAGACAGAAAGAGAGACAGAGAGAGATGGATGCACACACACATGCATGCTCACATACCATAAAAACATAAAATCAGAAGCCATAATATACTAGCAAATGACCAGTAAGGTTAAAAATGTCAAAACAAAGCAATTATGAGACAACATGTTTTGTTTTGTTTTTTTTTTTAAAGATGTTTTATTATTTGTACATCATTCTGCCTGCATGCCAGAGAGGGCACCAGATCACCAGATTGTCTCATAGATGGTTACAAGTTGCCATGTAGTTGCTGGGAATTGAACTCAGAATCTTTCAAAGAACAGCCAGGGTTCTTAACCTCTGAGCCACCTCTCCAGGCCCAACAACATGTTAATAAAAATAATTTAGTTTACTTTGTGTTGGCCAACTACTGCTGGACATGTCACACAAATGATCGTGACCTATAGAACATGAGCAAGACATTGTCTCACATTCTGAGAAAATGGTCTTTCTTTCTAATCACCTCCACTTGTTTCTGACATTCCTTACCTTATCACAAAACCACATTCTACTAGGAATGGCCACAGTAGACAGAGAGTCAGAGAACCAAAACTTGGCTAGGATACAGAGTGAATAATACCAAGCAAAGAATATAATTCCCATCCAACAAAGACAACAAAATATTTACACCAAGAAACACTTCAAACATTATAATTACAAATGCCTAGATCCCAGCAAACAAAGAAACAAAAACCACAAACATGAACAGTGAGACCACATGCCTCCTCCAAAGGCTAGCCACACTCTTCCAATAGGCCCTGAAAAAAAAGCAAGAAGCAGAAGAAAACTACTTTAAAATAGCAATCATAAATTGGTTCAAGGACCTTAAAGAAAATATTAATAAATGCTTTAATGAGTACCATGAAAACACAGACATTTCAATGAAATAATCAAAACAATTCAAGACATGAAAGTAGAATTACCAAAACAGTAGATTCTGGTACTTTCTCAGAAAATTAGGAATAATGCTACCTCAAGATCCAGCTATATTACTCCTAGTCATTTATATCCAAAATATGCACAAGTATACAAGGACATTTGCTCAACCATGTTTTTAGCAGGTTCATTCATAATAGCCAGAATCTGGAAACAACCCAGATGTCTCTCAACAGAGGAATGGATAAAGAAATTGTGGTACATTTACACAATGGAATACTACTCAGCAATTAAAAACAAGGAAATCATGAAGTTTGCAGGCAAATGGTGGGATCTAGAAAATATCATAGTCAGTGAGGTATCCCAGAAGCAGAAAGACACACATGGTATAAACTCACTCATAAGTGGATATTAGAAATACAATATATGATAAACATACTAAAATCTGTACACCTAAAGAAGGTAAGCAAGAAGGAGGACCCTGGGTAAGATTATCAATCTTTACTCAGAAAGGCAAACAAGATGGACATCAGAAGAAGGAGAAAATAGGGAACAGGACAGGAGCCTGACACAGAGGGCCTCTGAAAGACTCTACCCAACAGGGTATCAAAGTAGATCCTTAGACTCATAGCCAAATTTTGGGAGGAGTGCATGGAATCTTATAAAAGATAGGGGAGATAGAGAGACGTGCAGGGGACAGGAGCCCCATAAGGAGAGCAACAGAACCAAAAAATATGGGCTCAGGGGTCTTTTCTGAGACTGATACTCCAACCAAGGACCATGCATAGAGATAACCTAGAACCCCTGCACAGATGTAGCCCATGGCAGCTCAGTGTCCAAATGGGTTTCCTAGTAATGGGAACAAGGACTGTCTCTGAGATGAACTCAGTGGCTGGTTCTTTGATCACCTCTCCCTGAGGGGGGAGCAGCTTTACAAGGCCACAGAGGAAGACAATGCACCCATCCTGATAAGACCTGATAGGCTAGGGTCAGAAGGATGGGGAGGAGGATCTCCCCTATCAGTGGACTTGGGGAGGGGCATGGGAGAAGATGAGGAGGGGAGGATTGGGAGGGAACAAGGGGGCTACAACTGAGATACAAAGTGAATAACCTATAATTAATAACAATAAATGAATTAAAAAAAAAAAACATAGCCCGTCCCAGTTTCATGTTTCTTCTGTCATTGTTCCACACCAAAAATCTCATAGCAGTTTGCTATCAAACATAACTTCAACCAGGCAATAAAAACCAATAAAATACTTGATAGAAAATTTAACAGCTCTCTGCTGATGTTTCTTGAATAGATATGATCACAAAATACAAAGAGGTGAAAAGGAAGACTGTAAAATAATAAATCAAGAAGACAGGTGAAATGTGTACTTACAAGTCTGAGTACCACATACTCCCTAGATACTGGATCAGCAGTTATCCAGCAGAGCTGCTGTTAAGAAAATGGTTTTCTTCATTCTCTCATTGCATCTCGACACATCAAAGAAATATCTTGCCCAAAATAACATTACACAAAATATAACCCCTTTCCCTCTGAAATGACCCCAAGGCCTCTCTCCTGAATTCTTTCTCATGTTCTCTTGTTGTGTGGCAGTCACCAGAGAAGACTGCAACAACATGTATTTGAGCCAATAGAAAGTCATTTTAGCCACCAGCCACTAAACTGAGTGTTCAGAATCCCAATGTACCCCCAAGCTTTTCTCAGGATGAGATATTAAGCACACACACACATACACAGAAATGTCCTGAGATTACACACTTCACTTAACAAGAACAGTTAACCAGAAACAGAACTACAGAAAGGAAAAATCAAAGTTAGTGCTGTTAGAGACTCTCCAAGAACTATGAACTTTGATGGATTAGGACTCAGTTGGGAGGTGGTGCTGTCTAAATGTTGAGTTTTTATGTTTTGCATCTTGGCTGATACTTCCACATGGAGTCAGCTGTGCTAAGCTCTCAAGGCCAAATAACATCTGGGGCCCTGTTTTGCTATAGGGAGTCTGGTAAAACAAGATAGAAGAATGCCTCTACTGATCTCTATTTGTCTGATGCCTCTCCTGGCTTCACTTCCAGCATGACCATTGAGGAGTCAGGATAAGGAGTTTATGAGGAATTGGTGAGAGACTTGTTAGTGCAAGTCTATTTTTCTCCTGAGACTAGAATCAATTTCTTACAGTACTGTGACTACAGATAAGACATTTAAATTTTTTAAGACATTCTATTCCTATTTCAGACATTGTCAGAGAGAAAGGGCAGTGAAAAAGCAGGAGTAACACAAACTCTTGGCCTCGCCCCACCATGAGTAGACTTTTACAGTAAAGATTTTCACACACTATCAATGTGGATACACATATAGGAGTGAATTCACACTCTGGTCTCATTTCCCTCTTAAATTTCTAAAGACATCTGTTTTTGTTGTTGTTTGTTTGTTTGTTTTTACCTTCTCCAATTATAAATACATTACTCATCCTCAAACATATGTAGCCCAAACCCACCTTTAAAGAATATATAAACTGTGAGCACAAGGTTGATAGAATAAAGGAAGCCACACTTGAGAATTGTTCTCTCTGGCACACACAGAGAACACTGCCTTGGAAGAATTGGTAGAAGAATGCCATCACTCAGAGTCCCAAGTGACCCATGAACCAGGCCCCTAGGGTGAGATAATTAATCACTGGGCCTTAAGAGCTAGACACAATCAACAGAAAAAGTGTTACTCAACAGGAAAAGGTTCACTTAGAGAAGGGACACTCCAGGTCTGCTGAGTCAGAGAGACCCAAATACAGTTCAGGGGGTCGTAAGATTTGAATCCTCTCATTTTGTTGAACAATCTCCCTACACATGTTAATTTTTATAATTTTATTCATTGAAATGTATTGTCCAAAGTATACTACTTGTTCATCACTGAGAAGTCACAATGAACATCCTCAAACATCTAATAGCCTAGTGAAGGCTCCAGGCACACCTCAGTGCCGAGGTTGCATCACTGTTGTCCTGAAGCCCTGGCTGTGAAGAATCATGTCACCTGTAAGAGCAAACAAGCTATTTCTTGATACCAAGAAGCCCCTAATGTCCCACCCTTATGAACTAGAAAGCCCAAACCCATGAGAATTTCTTTTTACACATGATTAATTTTGTCCCTCCCATCTTTCCTTGACAACACACAGATCTATGAGATTTATCACAAAGAATGACATATCTTCTTACCTCAGAACTCCTTCTTGATCTGTACAATATACTAGTGTAAAAAGGGAAATTATTTTTTGAGTCATAAAAATTTTCTTAGTCCAATTTTGCAGTTGAGTATACCATATGAGCCCTGTTATATAAAATATTTTGAATAATTTAATTTCTCAGTGGATTATAAGCATCCCATATGTCAGGTTGTATGAGTTCTTTACTTCTGTGTAGACCTGTAAATACCCTCTTTAGATTTTTATTTCAAATAACCTCCCTATATTTAGTTTCTAGTATGATTTATTATTGAATAACAAACACTGCAGTGCACTCTAGTAAAATGCAATTATATATATTTTTTATCAGTTTTTATTTTTTTTATCAGTTACATTTTATTAACTGTATCCCAGCCGTGTCCCGATCCCTCATTCCCTCCCAGTCCCTCCCTCCCTCCCTCATCTCCACCGTGCCCCTTTCCAAGTCCACTGATAGGGGGGACCTCCTCCTCATTCATCTGATCCTGTTTTATCAGGTATCTTCAGGACTGGCTGCAAAGCCCTCCTCTGTGGCCTAACAGGACTGCTCCTCCCTTCGGGGGTGGGGAGACCAAAGAGCCAGTCATTGAGTTCCTGTTAGAAATAGTCCTTGTTCCCCTCACTTTGGGAAACCAATTGGTTACTGAGCTACCACAGGCTACATCTGAGTGGAGGTTCTAGGTTATATCCATACATGGTCCTTGGTTGAATGTCAGTCTCAGAAAAGACCCTGTGCCCAGATATATTTGGTCCTTGTGGAGCTCCTATCCTTTCCCCATCAGACTAACTCCCCTTCTTTCTTATGATTCCCTGTACTCTGCCAAAGGTTTGGTCATGAGTCTTTGCTTTGAAAACACTGCTAGTTAAGAGTCTTTCAGATGCACTCAGTAGACTCCTGTCATACGTTCAATGCACATCCCATCTGTCTTTCTAAACGAGGATTGATCATCTTACCCCATGTCCGCTCAATTGATTATCTTTTTTAGGTGTATAGATTTCATTATGTTTATCATATCTTATAGGTCTATATAAGTGAGTATATCCCATGTTTGTCTTTCTCCTTCTGGGATATTTCACTCAGAATGATCTTTTCTAGATCCCACCATTTGCCTGCAAATTTCATGATTTCCTCCTTTTTGATTGCTGAGTAGTATTCCAGTGTATAAAAATACCACAATTTCTGTACCCATTCCACCGTTGATGGACATCTGGGTTGTTTCCAGGTTCTGGCTATTACAAATAGAGCTGCTATAAACATGGTTGAGCAAGTGTCCTTTTTGTGTACTTGAACAAACTTTGGGTATATACCTAGCAGTGGTATAGCTGGGTCTGGAGGAAGCACTATTCCTATTTGTCTTAGAAAGTGCCAGATAGCTTTCCAGAGTGGTTGTACCAGTTTACATTCCCACCAGCAGTGGAGGAGGGTTCCCCTTTCTCCACAACCTCTCCAGCATGTGTTGTCGCTTGAGTTTTTCATCTTGGCCATTCTGATGGGTATAAGGTGATATCTCAGGGTCGTTTTGATTTGCATTTCCCTGATGGCTAATGAGGATGAGCATTTCTTTAAGTGTTTTTCTGCCATTCGATATTCCTCTGTCGAGAATTCTCTGTTTAGCTCTGTTCCCCATTTTTTAATTGGATTACTTGGTTTGCTGCTTTTCAGCTTCTTTAGTTCTTTGTATATACTGGATATTAGTCCTCTGTCAGATAAAGGGTTAGTGAAGATTCTTTCCCAATCTGTAGGCAGTCGTTTTGTTTTGATGATGGTATCCTTTGCTTTACAGAAACTTTAAAGTTTCATGAGGTCCCATTTATTGATTGTTGCTCTTAGAGCCTGTGCTGTTGGTGTTCTGTTTAGGAAGTTGTCTCCTGTGCCAATGAGTTCTAGGCTGCTCCCCACTTTTATTTCCAATTGATTTAGGGTATCTGGTTTTATGTTGAGGTCCTTGATCCACTTTGACTTTAGTTTTGTGCAGGGTGATAAATATGGATCTATTTTCATTTTTCTGCATGTAGACATCCAGTTGGTCCAGCACCATTTGTTGAAGATGCTGTCTTTTTTCCATTGAATGGATTTGGCTTCTTTGTCAAATATCAAGTGTTCATAGGTGTGTGGATTTATTTCTGGGTCTTCTATGCGGTTCCATTGATCCTCCTTTCTGTTTCTATGCCAATACCATGCAGTTTTTATTACTGTTGCCCTGTAGTACAGCTTGAGATCAGGAATGGAGATACCTCCAGATGATCTGTTGTTGTACAGGATCGTTTTGGAGATTCTGGGTTTTTTATTTCTCCATATGAAGCTGAGAATCTTTTTTTCAAGGTCTGTAAAGAATTGAGTTGGTATTTTGATGGGAATTGCATTGAATCTGTAGATTGCTTTTGGCAGTATGGCCATTTTCACAATGTTAATCCTACCAATCCATGAGCACGGGAGATCTTTCCATCTTCTGATATCTTCCTCGATTTCTTTCTTCAGAGACTTGAAGTTTTTCTCAAACAGGTCTTTCACTTGCTTGGTTAGAGTCACGCCAAGGTACTTTATGTTATTAGTGGCTATTGTGAAGGGTGTTGTTTCCCTAATTTCTTTCTCAGCCTTTTTGTCTTTGGTATATAGGAGGGCTTCTGATTTTTTTGAGTTGATTTTGTATCCTGCCACTTTGCTGAAGGTGTTTATCAGCTGAAGGAGTTCTCTGGTTGAATTTTTGGGGTCGCTCATGTATACTATCATATCATCTGCAAATAGTGACACTTTGACCTCTTCTTTTCCAATTTGTATCCCCTTAATCTCCTTTAGTTGTCTTATTGCTCTGGCTAGGACTTCAAGTACTATGTTGAAGAGATATGGGGACAATGGACAGCCTTGTCTTGTCCCTGATTTCAGTGGGATTGATTTAAGTTTCTCTCCATTGAGTTTGATGTTAGCTATAGGCTTGCTATATATTGCCTTTACTATGTTTAGGTATGTGCCTTGTATTCCTGATCTCTCCAAGACTTTAAACATGAATGGGTGTTGGACTTGGTCAAATGCTTTTTCGGCATCTAAGGAGATGATCATGTGGTTTTTCTCCTTCAGTTTGTTTATGTAGTGGATTACATTGATGGATTTCCGTATGTTGAACCACCCTTGCATGCCTGGGATGAAGCCTACTTGGTCATGGTGGATGATATCTTTGGATTTGGTTTGCAAGTATTTTATTGAGTATTTTTGCGTCAATGTTCATAAGAGAGATAGGCCTGAAGTTCTCTTTTTTTGTTGGGTCTTTGTGTGGTTTAGGTATTAAGGTGACTGTGGCTTCGTAGAATGAGTTTGGTAGTGTTCCTTCTGTTTCTATTTTGTGGACTAGCTTGAGGAGAATTGGAGTTAGCACTTCTTTGAAGGTCTTGTAGAATTCTGCGCTGAAGCCATCTGGTCCAGGGCTTTTTTTGGAGGGGAGACTGTTAATGACTGCTTTGATTTCCTTGGGAGATATAGGGCTAATCAGTCTTTCTACCTGATCTTGACTTAGTTTTGGTAGATGGAATCTTTCAAGAAAATTATCCATTTCATTTAGATTCTCAAATTTTGTGGCATATAGGCTTTTGTAGTATGACCTAATAATTGTTTGGATTTCTTCAATGTCTGTGGTTATGTCCCCATTTTCATTTCTGATTTTGCTGATCTGGATAGTTTCTCTCTGCTTTTTAGTTAGTTTCGCTAAGGGTTTGTCTATCTTGTTGATTTTCTCAAAGAACCAGCTTTTTGTTTCATTGATTCTTTGGATAGTTTTATTTGTTTTTAGTTGATTGATTTCAGCCCATAGTTTGATTATTTCCAGCCATCTGCTCCTCTTGGGTGTATCTGCTTCTTTTTTTTCTAGGGTTTTCAGTTGGGCCATTAAGTTGTTTGTATGTGATGTTACGAATTTCTTCTTGCAGGCACTTAGTGCTATAAATTTTCCTCTGAGCATTGCTTTCAATGTGTCCCATAAATTTGGGTATGTTGTGCCTTCCTTTTCATTGAATTCTAGGAAGTCTTTAATTTCTTTCTTTATTTCTTCCTTAACCCAGCTGTCATTGAGTAGTAAGTTGTTCAGTTTCCATGTGCGTGTCGGCTTTTTGTTGTTTCTGTTGTTGTTGATGTCTAGCTTTAGTCCATGGTGGTCAGATAGTATACAAGGGATTATTTCAATCCTTTTGTATCTGTTGAGGCTTGCTTTGTGGCCCACTATATGGTCTATTTTGGAAAAGGTTCCATGCGGTGCTGAAAAGAAGGTGTACTCTTTTGAGTTTGGGTGAAATGATCTGTAGACGTCTATTAGGTCCATTTGATTCAGGGATTCTGTGAGTGCTTTTATTTCCCTATTTGGTGTCTGTCTAGTTGATCTGTCCCTTGGTGAGAGGGGAGTGTTGAAGTCTCCCACTATTAAGGTATTAGGATCAATGTATGATTTAAGCTTTAATAATGTTTCATTTACGAATGTCGGTGCTCTTGTATTTGGGGCATAGATATTCAAGATTGTGATGTCCTCTTGGTGGATTTTTCCTTTGATGAGAATATAGTGGCCCTCCTTATCTTTTTGATTAACTTGGGTTGAAAGTCTATTTTATTAGATATTAGGATGTCTACTCCAGCTTATTTTCTGGAACCATTTGCTTGAAAAACAGTTTTCCAGCCCTTTCCTCTGAGGTAGTGTTTGTCTTTGTTGCATAGGTGTGTTTCTTGGATGCAACAGAATGTTGGATCCTGTTTCCTTAACCATTCTGTTAGCCTGTGTCTTTTTATTGGTGAGTTGAGTCCATTGATATTGATAGATAATAGTGACCAATGCATGTTAGTTCCTTTTGTAATGGAGTCGATGATCTAACCCTGTTTCATTGCTTGTTTTCTTTTTATTTTTGTTGGGACATTATCTGTATGCCCTGTTTTCTTGGGTGAATTTGTTTTCATTGGATTGGAGTTTTCCTTCTAGTATCTTCTGTAGGGATGGTTTGCTCTGTAGATATTGTGTAAATTTAGTTTTGTCATGGAATATTTTGTTTTCTCCATCTATGTTGATTGAAAGCTTTGCTGGGTAAAGTAGTCTAGGTTGGCACCTGTGGTCCCTTAGGGCCCGCATGATCTCTCCCCAGGCCCTTCTGGCTTTCATAGTTTCTGATGAGAAGTCCGGTGTGATTCTGATAGGTCTACCTTCATATGTTACTTGGCCTTTTTCCCTTGCTGCTTTTAATATCTTTTCTTTGTTCTGTAGATTTAGTGTTTTGACTATGATGTGACGTGATGTGTTTCTTTTCTGGTCTAGTCTATTTGGAGTTCTGTAGGCCTCTTGTATATTTATGGACATCTCTTTCTTTAAGTTAGGAAAATTTTCTTCTATGATTTTCTTGAAAATATTTTCTGGACCTTGGAGTCTGGAGTCTTCTTTTTCGTGAATTCCTACTATTCTTAGATTTTGTCTTTTCATAGCATCCTTGATTTCTTGGATATTTTGTGATTGGAACTTTTCTGATTTTACTTTTTCTTTGAGAGAAGTATCCATTTCTGCAAGTGTGTCTTCAGCTCCAGAGATTCTCTCTTCCATCTCTTGTATTCTGTTGGTGATACTTACTTTTGTGGTTCCTGATCTTTTCTCCAAGTTCTCCAGCTCAAGGGTTTTCTCATTTTGTGTTTTCTTTATTGATTCTAATTCTGTTTTCATGCCTTGCACCATTTCTTTCATGTGTTTGAATTTGGATTCCTGTCTCTCTACGATGGCCTCTATTTCTTTTTTCATTTCCTTCTTATATGCCACTAATTTTTCCTCTACTTGTGTATCTATTTGTTTGGCTATGTTTGCCTGTGTTTCTTTAAGGATATTGTCTATTTCTTCTTTCTTTGCCTCCAATTGACTGGCCATCTCTTTGAAAGACTTGTTCATTTCCTCCTTATGAGCCTCAACTAATTGGGCAAGCATGGCTTTAAAATCATTTTCCTGTGCTTCTGCTGAATTGGTGTATCCATCGATTTTGGGGTTTGCTGGTGAAGTCATGATGTCCTGATTTATGTTGGAAGTGTTCTTTCGCCTACCTCTGGCCATTGGCTTATCTGAAACCTTCCCTGTTTGTTTTTGGATTCTGCAGATCAGACTGGTGCTGTCTCTCTCTGGTGTCTGGAGAGTTCTTCAGGACGCTGAGCACTCTCAGCATGTGCTGAGGACTAGCTGTACCTGTGGGAGGAAAGTACGCAGGCGCAAACGGGGCAAATGCAAGCGTGTGTGCGCACGTGCGTGTGTGTGTCTGTGTGTGTAAGTGTACATGGATGAGTTTCTCGAGGGACAGAGTGATGGCTAATGTTGAACCCTTGAGTGTGTGGGAGGGGCTCTGCACTGTATATGTTGCAGGTGCTAATGATGATCGCAGCGTAATTTCTGGCATTAACTGTCTTAACTCCTCAACCAGGCCCACAGGGCAGGAACTTCAATGTCCCTAGTGCCCCTCTGTTTCCCAAAGTGGGTATGTGGGTGGGAGGGGGGTTTGATGCCTGGCTTCTGATTTAGAAGGACCCAGGATCTGGGGAACTGCAGATTCTCAAGGGTGCACTCACTTACAGGCAGGTCTCTTGGCAGAGATCTTGGTATCCGGGGCTCTCTGCTCTCTGGTTTGGCCCTGCTTCTTTGATGTGTTCCGCCAGTTCTGTGCTGCTGTCACTGCCAGGTTCTGAGGTCTTGCTGCAGCTGGAGATTCCAGGGTGGTCACTTCAGCAGGGATGGGGTAACCAGGCTCTCTGTTCTCTGGTTTGGCCCTGGTTAGTCTTAAACTGGAGGGCTGTGGTGCCCTGCCAGTTCAATGCTGCTCCGCTGCCACGTCCCGCTGTAACTGGAGACTGGGTTGCTAGTCCCAATGCTTTCTGGGAAGTCCTGGGATCTCTTCGTTGTGCTCTCCAAGCTTGGGAGGCCCAGCGCCTGGTGTGTCCAGGTTGTATGACATTTCTGCCTGGTTTTGGTGAGTATATAGCGTATTCTCTGTCACTGTGGGATTGGGCGGGTCGTACTGTCAGTGATGGCGATCCTGCGGAGCTAGTATGGTGTCTAGCAGATTCGCGCCCTGGGAGGATGGTGCAGCCGCTGCGCGAATCTGGGACTCCGGGACACGTACTGCTGGCTTTTGTCTGCCGCTAAAGTGGTTGGGGCTCCGTCTCAGCGGCTGTATACCCCAGGCAGTTAGGTCTGCACTGAGAAAGATGAGTCCGCTGTGCTGCTGTGCTGAGGAGGAAGGAGGTCTGGGGGAAGGGAGTGCAGCAAGAACAAAGGATCGTTTCTCTCCTTCCCCAAGCAAGTCCCCGGGTGACCGGAGGCCAAAGTTTTCACCTCCTGCGATGTTCCCTGTTTTTCAGAAATCCTTGCTGTGGTGTTCCTGGGTTGGGGGTCCTTCCATTCTCCAACTCAGAAGATCAGGTATCCCACCGCTGCTCAGAAACTGTGTGTGCTAGTCGCCATCTTGGCTCCGCCCCCAAATGCAATTATATTACATGTGTTTTCTCTTCCTTGTCAGTCTGTGGTCATAATATTTAAATTAATATAAATTAATTTATATGTATGTAAATTTATTTCTTTTCTGACTTTGGCCGTGATGAGTACATTTGAAAAGGCTAAAAATCTGATGGTTACAGTAATAGTTGCAGTAACACTTGTCTGTAGAGAAAAAAGAAATCAATGCTTTCTTTTCCACAGTCTGAATAATTCTAGGGACTAGGGTCTTCATCTAAATCATGGCTGGGGTATAAGGCCATCACAGTCTGTGGTGGTGTATTTGTTATTTTTTATTACAGTAAAAATATGCTGTGACAAAGGCAACTTATAAAACAAAGGGTTTGTTTTGGGCTTACAATTCCAGAGTGTTAGAGTTCATGGTAGTGGAGCAGAGGAAACAGGTGCTGGGGCAAAGTTGAGAGCTTATATCTCAAATCATGAACCAGAAGCAAAGAGAGCCCACATAAAACTGAATCTTTTCAAAACTTACAACATTACCAGAAACAGTCTTCCTCTGTCACTGCCACAATTTCTTATTCTCCAGAACAGCCAACATCTGGGAACCAAATATTCAAATGCTCAAAACTTATAGGCACATTCATTCAAACCATGACAGGTGCATGGAGCTTCCCATCTGAAAGACACACACTCTTCCTGTGTTGAAATGGACTTCAGTAGCTCTTCTAGAAGTTATACATGAGACTGTTCATGCAGCCACTGTTCAGAAGTCAACTATGCTTATTGGTATCAGGGTTTAGTAGGATGTGCAAAGGGAACTACTAACTGTCTAAATAGAAATTCTATTAAACAGTGGTAACCACTGAACATTAAAGGAGGGAGAGGCAACTTTACATGCATTGCTCTCATCTATGTCGTTACTTTGCATGTGGGAAACCAAGTTACCTCTAGGTTCTACAATGGCTTACCTCTTGGGATTTGGAGCAACCTAGAATTTCAAGTGCTTAAAAACAAGTTACTTTATTTTCCTCAACCTGTGCCTGACATGACTGTTCCCTGAGGGTAATGAAAATGCTACAAGACTTGATTCTTAATTAGAACACCATCCTTTAGTCTGAGCTACCTGTATTAGTTCCTGCTATGCCCATAAGAAAAGAAGAGCAATTTTGACTGTAGAACATTATGAGTTTGGTTGCATGATTGGCATTAGAGCATGACTAATTGTCCTTTCCATTTTTCATAGTCCCCAGTCCAAAGGGGCTTGACTATTCAGTCATATCAGGTCAGCCTCTGGGTTGTTATTTTAGTTAGCTGTTTTACTAGCCATTTCTGTTTTTCTTACATGGAGACATAATATAATTTCAGGATACATTCTAACACCTACCCTAGATACTAGAGTAAAAAGTTGGTACTAAACTATATGTCTGTGTATTTGTGTGTGTACTGACATAAAGGCATAGGAATGTACACATTCAATGTAATATGTGTTCACTATTGTTCCATACATATATGCTATGGCAAAGTTCAGTGCATCAGATAGGTAAACTCAAACATTAACAACAGAAACCAATAATACAATAGCACAGTGATTCCAGAAGACTGTATTTAAAAGACAACTTCAGTGCTCTTGTGTGTTGAGGCATCTAAACTTCTGAAAAATATCACTTGAAAAACATCGTGCGCTACAGACCCAATAATACTGATATCTTCAATACAGTCACAAGGAAGAGAGTATACAGAATTGAGGTAAGGGGCAAGGGAGATCCATAGTCCAGAGCAGAGTAGTGATGTGGCACACACAGTGCCATCTCACCACATGGAATGGACAATAATTGAAACTTGATTAGCTAGAATTGTAAGCCAGAAATGTTCACACACACTTCAGAACACAAAATTTTGATGGTGGATGCACAAAACCTCATAAAACACATACACTCTTATAACTAAAGATGGGAAACTGATTATAACAGGCATGTGTGAAGAAGGGGGAGGGAGGGGCTTATGAGGGGATACAAAGTGAATAAAGTGTAATTAATAAAAAAATTTAAAAAAATAATAAAATGCTACCCACTCTTCTTCTAAGAACACCAATATTATATAAACATATGTCTTCATATTGAGTTACTTATCTAACAGTGAGAAGTCACTGGATTGATTACCTGTAGATGTTTGCCTAAGGGTGGGACCTCTGGAGAAGTTCCTCATTCCCAGTTAGGATGTCTGTTGATATTGCCACTGTTCATGTACTGTTTCAGCAGTCATTTCTAAGACATACAATCTCATTGCAGACTTCATGATCCTCTAGCTCTTGGTCTTTCTGCTCTCTCTTCCACAGTGCAGGAGTTATGAATACTAAGAGAAGGAGAATGAGCTCTCCCAGGGGCAAACTCTTAATCAATTACCCAATGCAAAGTGGTCAATCCTGAAGTCATGTGCACAGAAAGAACAAGATGAATTCCACATTCAGCAGGTTTTATGATATGTTCATGCATATATACATATATGCACATATGTATATATAATGATAATCACTGAAGAAAAAGAAATGCTCAATTTGAGAGAAAATTAAGGGGACTATATGAGGAGCTAGAGGGAGGTGAAGAAAAGTAATATAATTATATTTTAACTAAAAAACAATTTGAAATTTGAATTACATAAATTTAAAACTCCGTATTATCAAAACAAAAAGAATACAGACACTGCATTTGAACTCAGACCTTTTAAAAGACATTATTTTGTACAGTAATTAAAAATAAAATCAATTATTACAAATCAGTGCAGAGCTTCAGTTACAGTAGCTGCCCTGTGTTCACAACATGTTATACAGTAACTCAAGTGTTCTATCAATGCAGCAGAGTCTGGTCATGTTAAAGGGGAAGAGCCTCCTCTTTACAGGCTCTCCACACTCCAATCCTTCCTTGCTACAATCAGGCAGCTTACACTATGGGGTATATGGCAAATGTAGCAATTGCACAGTGGTTGTTCCTGTCTCTGGCAATCTTCATGTAGCCACTCATGCCCCATCTTTCACCATGACTGAAAGGAACCATTACATTATCAGAAGTGTGTCCATGCACCTCAAAATTGCAAGTTAGACAATCAGGGACTTAGGACATGGATTTGTATGGAGCATGTGACATCTGCTCCTAAGCACAATGTGACTCTGAGAGCTGTGACCAAATAATATTTATATCCCTGTAAGCAGTCGACATGTGGGCTTGTCTTGAAACTCTCCTCTTGAGTAAAAAAATTCTGAGCTGTTCTCCCCTGAATATATGAAAAGGATCAGTACTATTCCCTTGTTTCCATCTTTGTGACTACAAACCATGCTCACGACCTCAGTGATGAAACGGTCACAAGAAAAAGTCACTGGATAACAGTGGGATACAAGAGACAGCTACTCCCAGGATTCAAATCATTACTTAATGTGTCTCTTAAACAACACTCACTGTAAGACTTTGTGAGGTGTGCTATATGCTAATACTTCTGCACATGTCAATGAATAAGTGTCTTTTTGCCAGTAGCAATATGCAAGAGGATGAAGATGATACCTGAAACACAAGGGACCAGCTATTACAATCTGTAAAAAGAATCAGGTTTTTACTTTGTGGGAACCAATGTACCCACGTAGCTCCTGTTATCCCTTTAGTTTCTTTACCTTCTTCTACATCCACACAGTAAGGTTGCAGATGCTGAGAAGATAGTCTCATTCCTTGAAATTCTACAGATTCTCCAGAAGGGTTCATTTATCCTGTGTCATTTCTCATTGTGTCTTAGAAGAAGTGGGGCCTTACCAGGAAGACTTCCGATGCCTTTATGCACTCAACAAGCTCAGTTATTCAAATGTGGCTGAGCTCTAGGATCTTACCCTGCTGCACTTTACTTGAGGCTTAAATAGAGTTTGTGGCCAGTAAGTCAGTCTTGCCCTTCTTCTGATTGGATATGTTGGAAACTGGATTTGGCCTCGAGGCTCTGGGATCTGAGATCTGATCACAGATCTGATCCCACCTGTACTGAGGGGTTAGGGGTGGGCTTCCTCAGTAGACTGTGTGGAGCTGACCCCATAGACCTTATGAGAGGAAGGTGGACAACCAGCCTTTCCTCCTTGGATCACATGACATTTGATGCTTTTTGTTCACAAGTGACTCAAGGAAAACATTTTCTGGTAAAGTTTGTGAAATGTTAGTCTAACAATGTCTTTTTTTAATTGTTTTATTTTTTAATAATTACACTTTATTCACTTCGTATCACTCCTTAAGAGCCTCCCTCTTCCCCTCCCAATCCCACCCTCCATCCTCCTTCTTCACACATGCCCCTCCCCAAGTCCACTGATAGGGAAGGTCCTCTTCTCCTTCCTTCTGATCTTAATCTATCAGATCACCTCAGGAGTGGCTCCATTGTCATCTAAAGTGGCCTGGTAAGGCTGCTCCCCTCAGGGGGAGGTGATCAAAGAGCAGACCAATCAGATTATGTCAGAGGCAGTCCCTCTTCCCATTACTGTGTAACCCACTTGGACACTGAACTGCCATGGGGTACATCTGTGCAGGGGTTCTAGGTTTTCTCCATAAGTAGTCCTTGGTTGGAGTATGAGTCTCTGGGAAGTTCCCTGTATTCAAATTTTCTGGTTCTGTTGCTCTCCTTGTAGGGTTCCCGTCCTCTCCAGCTCTTACTATTTCCCAGTTCTTACATAAAATTCCATTCACTCTGCACAACAGTTGGCCATCAGGCTCAGTATCTGCTTTGATAGTCTGCAGGGCAGAGGCTTTCAGAGGCTCTCTGTGGCAGGTTCCTAGGTTGTTTCCTGTTTTCTTCTTCTTCTGATGTCCATCCTCTTTGCTTTTCAGGATGGGGATTGAGCATTTTAGTCAGGGTCCTCTCTCTTGCTTAGTTTCTTTAGATATACAGATTTTTAGTAGGTTTATCCTATGTTATATGTCTATATGAGTGACTATATACCGTGTGTGTCTTTCTGCTTCTGAGACAACTCACTCAGGATGATCCTTTCCAGGTCTCACCATTTACCTGCAAATTTCATGATTTCCTTATTTTTCATTGCAGAGTAATACTCCATTGTGTAGATGTACCACAATTTCTGCATCCATTTTTAGTTGAGGGGCATCTGAGCTGTTTCCAGCTTCTGACTATTACAAATAAAGCTGCTACAAACATGGTTGAGCAAATGTCCTTATTGTGTACTTAGCCTCTTTTGGATATATGCCTAGGAGTGGTATGGCTGGATCTTGAGGAAGCGCTATTCCTAGTTGTCTGAGAAAGCACCAGATTGATTTCCAGAGTGGTTGTACAAGTTTACATTCCCACCAGCAGTGCAGGAGAGTTCCCCTTTCTCCACAACCTCTCCAGCATGTGTTATCAATTGAGTTTTTTATCTTGGCCATTCTGATGGGTTTAAGGTGAAATCTCAGCGTTATTTTGATTTGCATTTCCCTAATGGCTAATGATGTTGAGCATTTCTTAAATGTTTCTCTGCCATTCGGTATTTCTCTCGAGACAGTTCTCTGTTTAGCTCTGTTCCCCATTTTTTAAGTGGATTATCTGGTTTGCTGCTTTTCAGCTTCTTCTTTTGTTCTTTATATATACTGGATATTAGTCCTCTGTCAGATAAAGGGTTGGTGAAGATTCTTTCCCAGTCTGTAGGCAGTCGCTTTGTTTTGATGACAGCGTCCTTTACTTTACAGAAGCTTTTCATTTTCATGAGGTCCCATTTATTGATTGTTGCTCTTAGAGCCTGTTCTGTTGGTGTTCTGTGCAGGAAGTTGTCTCCTGTAACAATGAGTTCTAGGGTATTACCTACTTTTTCTCAAAACCGATTTAATGTGTCTGGTTTTATGGTGAGGTCTTTGATCCACTTGGACTTTAGTTTTGTGCAGGATGATAACTATAGATCTACTTGCATTTTTCTACATGTAGACATCCAGTTAGACCAGCACCATTTGTTAGAGGCTACCTTTTGTCCATTGTATGGTTTTGGTATCTTTGTCAAAGATCAGGTATCCATAAGTGTGGGGGTTTATTTCTGGTTTTTCTGTTCATTTCCATTGATCCACCATTCTGTTTCTATGCCAATACCATGTAGTTGTTATAACTTTTGCTCTATAGTACAACTTAAGATCAAGGATGGAGATACTTCCAGAAGATCTTTTATGGTAGAGGATTGTTTTAGCAATTCTGGGTTTCTTGTTGCTCCATGTGAAGTTGAGAATTTTTCTTTCCAGGTTTGTAAAGAATTGTGTTGGTAATTTGATGGGAATTGCTTTGAATCTGTAGATTGCTTTTGGTAAGATGTCCATTTTTATTATGTTAATCCTGCCAAGCCATGAGCATGAGAGATCTTTCCATCTTCTGATATCTTCTTCTAATTCTTTCTTCAGAGACTGGAAATTTTTTTCATACAAGTCTTTGACTTGCTTGGTTAGGGTTACTCAAAGGTACTTTATGTCTTTTGTGCTATTGTGAAGGGTGTTGTTTTCCTAATTTTCTCTCAGCCCTTTTGTCTTTTGTATACAGGAAGGCTACTGATATTTTTGTATGTCTTTTATTATTATTATTATTTATTATTATTATTAATTACACTTTATTCATTTTGTATCCCCCCATAAGCCCTTCCCTCCTACCCTCCCAATCCCACCCTTCCTCCCCTTTCTGCATGCATGCTCCTCCCCAAGTCCACTGATAAGGGAGGTTCTCCTCTCCTTCCTTCTGATCTTAGTCTATCAGATCACATCAGGAATGGCTGCTTTGTCTTCTTCTGTGGCCTGGTAAGGCTGCTCACCCCTCAGGGGGAGGTGATCAAAGAGCAGGCCAATCAGTTTATGTCAGAGGCAATCCCTCTTTACATCACTATGTAACCCACTTGGACACTAAACTGCCATGGGCTACATCTGTGCAGGGGTTCTAGGTTATCTCCATGAATAGTCCTTGTTTGGAGTATGAGTCTCTGGGAAGTTCCCTGTGTTCAAATTTTCTTGTTCTGTTGCTCTCCTTGTGGAGACCCTATCCTCTCCAGCTCTTACTATTTCCCACTTCTTACATAAAATTCCATTCACTCTGCCCTTCAGTTGGCCATCAGGCTCAGTATCTGCTTTGATAGTCTGCAGTGTAGAGGCTTTCAGAGGCCCTCTGTAGCAGGTTCCTAGGTTGTTTCCTGTTTTCTTCTTCTGGCTTTCAGAGGCCCTCTGTAGCAGGTTCCTAGGTTGTTTCCTGATTTCTTCTTCTTCTGATGTCCATCCTCTTTGCCTTTCAGGATGGGGATTGAGCATTTTAGTTAGGGTCCTCTCTTTTGTTTAGTTTGTTTAGATGTACCAATTTTAGTGGGTTTATCCTATGTTGTTTGTTTATATGAGTGAGTATATACCATGTGTGTCTTTTTGCTTCTGGGACAACTCACTCAGGATGATCCTTTCTAGGTCCCACCATTTACCTGCAAATTTCATGATTTCCTTATTTTTCATTGCTGAGTAATACTCCATTGTATAGATGTACCACAATTTCTGCATCCATTCTTCAGTTGAGGGGCATCTGAGCTGTTTCCAGCTTCTGGCTATTACAAATAAAGCTGCTACAAAACATGGTTGAGCAAATGTCCTTTTTGTGTACCTCAGCCACTTTTGGATATATGCCTAGGAGTGGTATGGCTGGATCTTGAGGAAGCGCTATTCCTAGTTGTCTGAGAAAGCACCAGATTGATTTCCAGAGTGGTTGTACAAGTTTACATTCCTGGTGGAGAAGGGTTCCCCTTTCTCCACAACCTCTCAAGCATGTGTTGTCACTTGAGTTTTTCATCTTGGCCATTCTCATGGGTGTAAAGTGAAATCTCAGGGTTGTTTTGATTTGCATTTCCCTAATGGCTAATGATGTTGAGCATTTCTTTAAATGCTTCTCTGCCATTTGATATTCCTCTACAGACAGTTCTCTGTTTAGCTCTGTTCCCCACTTTTTAAGTGGATTACTTGGTTTGTTGCTTTTCGTCTTCTTTAGTCCTCTGTCAGATAAAGGGTTGGTGAAGATTCTTTCCCAATCTGTAGGTAGTCGCTTTGTTTTGAGGACAGTGTCCTTCGCTTTACAGAAGATTTTCAGTTTCAGGAGGTCCCATTTATTGATTGTTGCTCTTAGAGCCTGTGCTGTTGGTGTTCTGTTCAGGAAGTTCTCTCCTGTACCAATGAGTTCTAGGGTATTCACCACTTTTTTTTTCTAGCAGATTTAATGTGTCTGGTTTTATGTTGGGTCTTTGATCCACTTGGACTTCAGTTTTGTGCAGGGTGATAAGTATGGATCTATTTTCATTTTTCTACATATAGACATATAGTTGGACCAGCACCATTTGTTGAAGATGCTATCTTTTTTTCCATTGTATGGTTTTGGCATCTTTGTCAAAAATCAGGTGTCCATAAGTGTGTGGGTTTATTTCTTGGTCTTTTGTTCGGTTGCATTGATCCACCATTCTGTTTCTATGCCAGTACAATGCGGTTTTTATAACTGTTGCTCTATAGTACAGCTTGAGATCAGGGATGGAGATATTTTAAGTATGTGTTTACATTAAATTTTAAAATACCTACTAATTCAATATCTGTTGAATAATACCTGTGTTGCTTGACTCAGAACTTTGGGTCTTCTGCTAACAATGTTCATGTTTTTTAGTTTCCCATATTTCACAATAATCCTGATAATTCAAATCATCAGAAATGACAATTATTGCTATCTGACTGCACATCACATCTGATGAGATGTCTTCCTCCTCTCCACACCAGTTGAAATCTTCTGATCCTTACCTGTCTGCAGCAAATATCCTGAACATCTGCCTAGCCAGAGTCCTGCTCATGTAAGCTGTTTCTCTTTCTCTGTAATATTTTTCTATCTAAAGATTCACATTCTTCTCCTTGTCAATAAAATTCCTGTTACATGAATGTATGCTGTGCTTAGTTCCTCTTCTTCAGTGCTGGAGTGACCTATCTATCATCCATTTTCATAGGCATATCCATGACCCCCACTGAAGTTATGTTGTAGTGTCACAGAATAATTTTTCCAGTTAGAAACATTTTCTGTTTCCAACAATATGCTAGGTGAGCAGGCACCTTCATTAAACAAACATGCTGTAGAATATATCAATACCTCAGTGTATACCTAAATTATATTACTATGTTAACAAACATTTCATTTATTTATTCTTCAATTGAAGAATATTTGCCATCATTTGGCTAGTATGATTATTGGAGGTAGAACATTTGTGTGCATATGTCTATTTGACCAAATATGTTCATTTATCATGGGGGTAACACACAACAGGATAATTTCTATGAAAAGTCCTTTAAGGAACAACAGATTGGTTTCCACCACTGGTAGTGTACTCTAGTATTAGATATCTGAATCTTTCTCTCTTTCTCTCTCTGTTTCTTTCACCTTCCCTTCTTTCCTCCTCCCCCTCTCTCCTGTTTTCCCCTCTGTTTACCTTTTTCTATTTCATCTTTTATTTCTTCCATTTTATTTCTCTTTCCTCCTTACTTTCTTTTTTGTGTTTCTTTCCCCCTTTCATTCTTTTTTAAAATCAGTTTGTATCCCATGCAATACATCCTAACCACAGTTTCCCCTTTCTTCACCACTCCCAACTACTCCCTACCTCCACTCTTTTTCAGATCTACTCCTCTTTTATTTCCCTTAAGAAAACAGCAGACATTTTCTCTTTCTGACTACTTTGCAATCACCCAATGTTTGTCTGTGAGTCTCCACAGCTGTTTTGAGGTGCTGCTTTGTAGCCTTCTTGGAGGACAACTCTGTCAGGCTCCTGTATGCAAGCTTAGCAGAATATAACTCATAGTGTAAAGGGTTGGCACTCTCTGATAGGGTAGGTCTTTGGATGGGCCAGTCATTGGTTGGGCAGTCACCCAATCTCTACTCTAGCTGATCTATCTTTATCCCTGCACATCTTGTGGACAGTAAATTTCGGGTCTAAGTTTTCATGGGTCAGTTGGTGTACCCCTCCCTCTCCCAGGAGAATAGTCTAGTTTGAGGGTATATGCTTCAGGCTCCAGCCTCTGTTACTAGGAGTCTCTGCCCTGTGCATGCTACCACTACTTCTATGAGTTCATGTGTCAGTTTTGTTGTGTCTGGAAGACACTGCTTCCTTTGTGTCATCCATCCCCTCTAGCTCTTACAATCTTTTTACATCCTTTTCCTCATAGTTCCCTGAGCCCTGAGGGGACAGCTTTGATGAAGATATCCCATTTAGGACTGGGTGTTACAAGGTCTCTGTTACTCTCTGCACCTTGTAAAGCTGTGGGTATTAGTCCTCATCTCCCACAGGATTAAGGTTCTCTGATGATGGCTGAATGACACACTGACTTATGGGTATAGTAAAATATTGTGAGGATTCATTTTATTGTTATGTTCCTTTGGCAGAAGAATAGTACTTATTTGTCCCCTCGGCCCATGTCCTGTCTAGTCTCAGGTTCTTCAGCCCTGGGAAAGTGTCAGGCATGAGCTCTTTCTCATGGAATGGGTCTCTGAGACAATAAGATAGTGGTTGGTTACTCCAGCAATGTTTGTGCAATTATTGCATAATTACGTAACATAGACTGCATGAATTTTAGCTGCTTTGTTGGTCATTTTTCTCCTGTTACCGTGTATCTTCCAGAACCATAAACACCAGTCAGTAGGGATAAAGGCTCTAGTTAGATACCAGCTCAATTTCTCTGTTTAGGGAAATATATTAGTGTTGTCTTCAACACTAATAAACATCAAGTTTGTGAAGAGCAACTAATAACTTTGGAAATGAGTTGTTTGGGGATGTCTTTGAGGCAACTTTGGCTAAGTACTCAATTAGATGTAACCTGTTTCTAGCACTTGAGTTTTCACTTGTTGAATGATGTGTAGTTGGGGTGTTGTCTCTCCCATTATTTGATGACTACATTTTTGGTCCATATATATTTTAGGAAGCAGGTTTCCATATGTGCCCTCAAATAGCCATTCGTGGAGTTGGCCATTCCTCATAGCTCCTCCTTTACACATCTCTTCCATCCTCTTCTCCATGTGTCTTCCTTCTCTGGTCTTCCATAACAATGTATTCTATTTCCCTTTCTTTGGGAGATTGCCCTCCCTGCTTGTTCCTTAATTGATACCTAATTTTTGTGGTTATATGGATTATAGCAGCAGCAAGATAACATCCTCATACTACATGTTTTGATCATATTCATTCTCTCTTCAAACACTTATCAGCTCCTTGCTAGTTTCTTATTAACTCAGATATGGCCCTTTGTTTCTTTAAACCTTTAATGACCAATCTGTGCTAACCAAATATTCTGCCTGTGGAGCGTTCTAGTACAGAGTCTTAAGGAAAACTACTTCTCCTTCTCTCACCAGTTAATTCCCAGTCACTTTGGGGCTAGAGGTGGGACTCTGGCTTAGGCATGTACAAGCCTTTTTCTTGCTGTTACAGTATATGTGAGTTGATGGGGCAACTGCCCTTCCAAAGACACCAGTCTCCTTGTAGTCATCCATTGCCTCTGCCTCACACTCTTTTCATTTCCACTTTCATGATGATCACTGAGGCTGTAGAATAGGGTGTGTTGTGCTGCTTAGTTTCTGTACCTGGCCAGTAGGTGTCTGTATTAATCATCATCTTTGGCAAATAAAAGCTTTTATAAAAGGATTGAGAGATGGAGAAAGAAGCTTCTAAAGCAGTAAGTTTAAATGTCCAGAATAGTAAGAAACAGCAACTCATGCAGGTGTTCCTATTTCATATCCACTGTTCATTATTTTCAACACATGAACACCATTCTATTATTAGACAAATTGTGCAAAACCTGCATTCCCGGTGCAGGGTCTCCATACCGCTCCCTCCCCCAAAGAGACTCACAGACCGCGGTTCGGTTCGATGCAAAAGCAAGAAGCAGTTTATTCCGATCGCGATGGGGGTCGTCCCTTCAAAGCAGGAGACGACCCCGAGCATACAAAGCATAGAGTTTTATACCTAAAAAATCAGGCCTTTACATTGACTAGTTAGCAGAAAAGATAGCAGTTATGCAGCTGGCAGCTTACAGTTTCTCAAGGACAGTCCTCCCATCTCTCCCATCTCCCGGTTTTGCGGCTGGCAGCTTACAGCTCCAAGGACAAGTCTTCCCAGTCCCGGGTCCCTTATCTTAAAACAAGCTTGTCCAGTCTTTTGAGGGGGGTCATCTGGTCTGACCCGTGCTCAAGATTTAGTAGCCCTTAATTGCCTGACTTGTTTTGCTTTCTTAGCTGGCCCTTATTCAAGGTCCAGTTGTTTTTCTTTCTAATTTGGGATGGTCCCATTTCTCAATTGTAACCCACTTAACAATTTCTTTTGCAAATACTGATGGAAAATTTAACACTCTGTTTATTCTCAAACAATATTTTAATGAATTTCATGTCCTATATATTTGGTAGTAATAAGCAAATGAAAGTAAACATATTGTAAAATATTTCAACCTTACATGTAGTGATTAGAAATGTCCATTTCCTCAAAATTTATACAGTAAGCCAATTCTTATGATTTTATTTAAATTTTTATATTTTTACAATTTCAGATGGAAGTACTACATTTACATCAGTTTACCCATCCATCTCTCCCCCCAAAACCTCCAATATCCTTCCTACTTATGCTCAAATTTATAACCTCTTTTTATTATTGTTACATAAATACATGTACATATGTATATTTGCATGTCTCTGTCTTTATGAGTATGTATATATACACTTATGTGTGAATGCACACACATATATATTAAATATTTAGTCCATTTGGTGTTGTTTGTTATAAAGGTGTTCGGGGCTGACCACTTGACACTGAATAACCTACCAGGGAATTTATTCCTGAGGGAAATTGATTCTCTATCTCTCAGCAGAAATTGGCTGCCTATAACTTTTGATCTTATGGTGGGGTCTTCTAAAATTTATTATACTCACATTGGTGAATTAATTGGTGTTGTCATTATGCAGATCCTGTTTACAAGACAGTATTGCTGAGATTTCATGGGTGCAGTGGTGTGGTTATTAATATTTATTATTGGTTTATCTTTTAGTTAAACATCAGTTAATTGTAAACCACCTGTCTACCCAAATCACTACACAGAGACTGGGATTTATTTAATCAACCTAGAGCACGATGCTGGGCCGTGATTAATCTATCTTATACCTCCGAGCCCACATGGTTTCCTACCATTCAGATTTCACCCATTTTACTTGCTTTTAGTCAGATCTTAGGTCCGGTCGCATCTCTCCATGCGGTTCCAAGACCTCTCCTCCAGATTCTCTCTTTCCTCTCCTGCTTTCTTCTTCCTCCCCCTCTGGACCAGGATGTCCCACCCTATCCCCTCCATTCAGTATTGAGGCTGACTTTTTTATTCGATAATATAGAGAACAAATGGTGGCATGTTTACACAAACTTGAGACATGTGATGCTGAGAATAAACATCAAAATGCAATGTCCACATTGAAGCCAGATAGTGGGGGTGAGAAATCAACATTAATGAACAATGGTAAATTGTGTACATTCCAAAGAACATTATACCAACAATGCAGCATCTCTACCATATCAGGAAAACTCTCTAGCAGCACAAATTTTATTCTTATGGCTCTTGCAATGTTTCTTCACTATTTTTTTTTTATTATTTTTAGAGGCTTAGGTATAGAAATTTCATTATAGATGTATTTATTGGAGATGGTCCATGGTCACTTACTCTCTCCATTTTGACTAATGTAGCTGTCCATAATAGTCTCCATTTTGTGACAGAAGTTTCTTTGATAAAGGGTTGTGAAGGATTATAATTATCTGTGAATAGAATAATATTATTTAGAGCATGGTTATAAATTATATTGGTTTAGGAAAATAGCCATAGCAAATTCTCTTTTAGATTCTCTGACCTCTCCAACCATAGGTAGATAGCTAGATTTACCATATCAAGCCTGAATTCCCTCATACTGGTGGGGACATAAGTCCAATTAGACAGAAGTTGGTTTCCTCGTTAACAAAAGGGTTACTGTTATACTCTTGAGGATATATTACTAGGCCTGTCATTATTATGGTTTGTAGGCATTACAGATGGATGTAATTACTTTTCTCTCTCTCTCTCTCTCTCTTTCTCTCTGCACATGTCCACTGTGAGAGTGCATGTATGTGTACCTGTGTGCCTGCGTATGTGTGTGTGTTTAAATGGAGTTATGTTGCATAAGGTTACTCCCCAGAAGAGTCACAGATTATCTAAAAGAATCCTCAGTGCCACATGAGGAAGATGCTCATTTGAGTCATTGATAAGGTGAGTACAAGAGGATCCCCCAAAAACATAGACACTGGGGCAGGATGGGAGAAGCAGAAAAAGGGGTGAACATAATAGGACAAAGTAAGCACACTGTGATCTGATCTGTTGCTTTAATTTTAATATCTATTTGAAAGTTGTTTTAATGTGAAAGCTATCATTCTTATAAATTCAAAGAGTTATTATTTCTGTCATCATGTTATTAGCACCTTGATCATTATCACTAAACTCCTTCCACCAAACTGACAGTCTGTTCCTGGCATTTCCCAAACAGCCTAGATATATTTTAATTTTAGTGTATTCCTCACAGTAACCTCAAGAAACAAAGCTTACATAAGTGGCTGAAAATCCTCATACAATGTTCTACATTGCTTACCAGGCTGCTGGGACACTATGATTTCAACTTCCAACATAAAATTGTGTATGTAATATATTCTCTGTTCATCTATATCTGGTACACAAAGAACATGTAAAGGATATAAAGCAGTAAAGAGAGAGATGAAGTGAAGTCTACTGAGAAAAATGGTCTTGTTCTGGCTTCAGTGACAACATAAAATATTTATTACAAAAACAATCAAATAATCGTCCTTACTAAGGGTATTATGAAAGGGCTGTTTCTTTATGGAACACTCCAAATTTTCCATGACTTATTCTCCAGGTGCTAGCTGATTCACTACATGTTTAGAGACCTGGCAGTCACTCAATGACATGATAATGAGTGACTTTGGAGAATTCATTTAATTGGTCAAGAAAAGGCTTTTCTTATTTATACTGAAGTTTGCTAAAGAGACTCTGAGCCCTGTCTATCATTTTTACAGGGACTTCATGAATTTTCTCTTATGTTTCATGGCAAATAACCATTGCAAGACTAATGGTGAGTAGTGGGGAACTTTTTTTTTTTTTACTAACTGTATGTGGAGGCTACAACTCATATGTATTGGTTCTAATTCTTACACACACAAATAAGTTTAAAATGTTACCTTTAACTTCTTCATATTCTGTGAAATAAGTGTGGTATCATATCCCCATAGCGCTATGACAATGGTAATCAATAATGGCCATAAGAATGTTGTTGACAGATGGCCCCAGAGTGTAGAGCACCTAGGAGCAACAATTATGAGATGTGGCCTTCCCAAAGAGAAAATTCACAATGAGCAAAATATAATATAACCCACGATTCCTTCTGACACAATCCTGAGATTTACTATAAAGCCTGTGCCCACCCCCAACCCATACCATCTTCCCTTCCTTAAGCAGTACTTAACTGCTCACCCCTTGAATTGGGACTTTGATATGGAATCACAATTTCTCCAAATTTTTCACAAGTGGTTCCTCCTGAATTTTCTCACATTCTTTCAAGAACCTTCTAGATAAAATAATGTCTTTACTGTTCTCTTTTTGTCTGAGACCTCCATAGTCTTCACCTCCCACACTATTGAGGAGCCACAGCAAGTACTTCCCAAGGAGTTTGTGAGACTTTTTGAGGCTAAAATCAGCTTCTCACAGCATGTTGATCACAGAGAGGGCAGTTAAATTCTACTGGAGACTCACCTCATAGGCTCTGTGAAGAAGAGGAAGTGGGATCACAGTGCAGGGGTAATACAAATTCCTCCCTATTATGGAAAGATGATTCCAGTAAAGATGTTCACATAACATCTAACATACATGTATAGGAGTGAATTCACATATCCCTTGATAATATCTATAGGCATTTATCTTTATTTTGTTTGCTACATTTTTCATCTATATACACATTCTTCCATCTCAAACACATATCCCCCAACCTTACATTTTGTAGAAGATATGATCTGTGGATAAGAATTTGCAGAATAGATGCAGACACTCTTGAATGACTTCAACTTGGGCACACACAGAGAACACTATTTTGGAAGCTCTATCAGAAAATATCCATCATTGAGTCCCAGTGACCCATGAATCTGGCTCCTGTAGTGAGGTCATCTAAGAAATAAACATAATAATAAATATGAATAACAAATAAATAAAATATAAATAACTAAATAAACAGGAAAATGAGTATAAACAGGAAAAAGGCACTGGGACAAAGGTAGAAATAGTTGATATTAGGTCAGTAGTTTCCATGGGTTCTGGCTTTAAAAATGAGTTACAGAGTTTCTTCAAATATCAAGCTGTTTTAGTGGCTCTCATTACAATTCTGTGTTCAAAATCTTGGTGATTTGAGTTTTGGGGACTACCCTTTCTATGAGCAGTTATGTGAGAGATACAAGCAGAGCCAAGTTCAGCTACTAGATACCTTAGTCAGTGGGTGTTCTATTGCTATGAAGAGACACCATGACCACAGCAATTCTTATAAAGAAAAGCATTTAATTGGGACTGGCTTACAGTTTCAGATGTTTAGTACATTACCATCATGTTGGGAAGCATGGTGGTATGTAGGCAGGCATGGTAGCTGAGAGTTCTATCTCCAGGCCCAAAGGCAGCAAGAAGACAGAGACTCAGTTGTACTGAGTTGGTGACCTACATATTTATTCTTACTATTCACGGGGTTGGTAGGTTTAAATATTATTCACATAATTTCTCTACACACTCTCATATCTTTTTGCTTTCTCATTGAAATAGTCTTCACCTGTCAAATGAACACAGTGAAAAACATTTCATCAGAAGTATAACCCAAAATATAGTAACTGTTCACTGAGAAGCCACAAGGAACATCTTCCACTTTCTAATATGTTGACTAAGCCACAACACTGCCCTAGTAAGACTAATCTGAGTTTATCACCGCTGCTCTGACTCCCTGGTCACAAAGAGTCATCTCACTTGTAAGGATATACAAGCTGTTCTTTTGCAACAAGGAGGCTCAGGCATCAGAATGACCTCACCTAGGAAAATGTAAATGTCCAAATCTAAAGGGCCATCACTGATGAGGTTTTCAACCCAGAGACATACTTACTTTCATCCCTTGAATCACACACAAAGGCCAGGACATTTTCCACAGCAGACACCTCTACATACTCTAAGATTATTATCTGGAACTTTCAAAGAGTCATTTAAAATTTCCTTTCTTAATTCACTTTTGCTTTGATGTGGTATGTGAACTCCATTGTCTTAGATCACTTCATAATGTTATTTCTCAGCCACACATCCCTTTTGTCAGGCTGTTTAAGCTCTTCACTGTAGTGGACAATACCCTTCTTTCCTGTTTATGTAATTGCTGTAATGAATTGAAAAGATGATTTGTCATTGGGAAGTACATTTTATAATGTACTTCTCATATGTAATATAATTGTGTTATAGGTGCTTTCTCTTTGTTTTAAGGCTCTGTTCATGATAAATAATTTAACTTATTTGTTGGTGTGTAAATTTATTTGGTTACATATGTTTTCTCTTCTCCCATAGTGATTAAGTTTACAAATTAAAAGTGTAATAGTTTCTGTGAAGATTTTATTGACACTCTTCCCGCACCATTCTAGGTAATACTATGGGACTAATATTGTCACACAGCTCATGGCTGGAGTAAAATGCCACAGCAGTGTGTGGTGGCATGGAGTTTCACACCCTATTCCTGCATTGAAATAGACTCCAGTAGCTCTTCTGGAAGTTACACATGAGACTGTTCATGCTGTCACTGGGCTAGCCATTATATTGGTGATGGGGTTTTCCGAGACAATTAAATGGAACATATGTCCTGCTAGAAACTCCCTGAACAAGTAATCACCATTAACCAACTTCATTCATTCCAGTGCCCGACTCTTGCTTTAGAAGGCTAGCTGTGTATCTAACAAAACAAGTGCTAAAACAATAATTAAAGTCATGTGACTTCTTCAGTATTATACTGGTGAACTCAAGTCATGCTTGTTTACCTTTAAGTCCACACTGTGTGTTTGCATGATTATGACTAAAAGTAAGCATGAGCCTCTCTTGCAGTTCAGTACTGAAGCTTTCCTCCTCACAGTCCACCTGCTATCACTTCTTGCTTTTCTTTTGCTCATACAAAGTAAACCTCTAGAAAGAACTTTTTTTTCAGATTCTGCAAAGTGCAAACTCCTGCATTATTTGTATTTCTCATCCCAGAAATGCCTGTGCCCCACACTCTCTGGATGTCCTGGAACCAGATGCTGCATGCCCCAGAGACTTAGGGTGGAAACAAGCAGGACTGACCAAATCCAAAACAAAACAAAATTTCTATGAAGCCAATGAAATGATTTCTAGTGATGTTTTGTCATACTCAATGATCAGTGCCTGGCCCTGTCATCATCAGGGAGGCTTCGAATGGCAGCTGATGGGAGCAGATGTATAGATCTTCACCAAAATATTAGACAAAAACATAGATCCTTCTTTAAATTTCAGTTTATTTATTCACATCCCAAGGATTCTTCCTACATCCTCTCCTCCCAGTATCGCACTTCCCATGCTTCCTTCTTTTCCTTTTTTCTTCCTCCCAGAAAAAGGAAGCCCCCTCCCTTGAATCAGCCCTCCCCAGCACATCAAGCCACATCAGGACTGAGCATATCTTTATCCCTTGAGGAAAGGAGCCTAACTTCTCTGTCATCTGGGAGGGTCCAGCTACTAGTGGGTCTAGACTTGTTTTATCTTTTGCAGCCATGCATGGGGCAGAGCTCTGAGGATCCTGAGGAAGTGAAAACATAATTCTTTTTTTAATTTAATTTAATTTAATTTTAATCACAGGACATTCACTTGTATCCCAGCCATAGTCCCCTCCCCTTTTCCCTCCCAATCCCACCCCCCTCCCTCATCTTCTCCCTGCCCTCTTCCAAGTCCACTGATAGGGAAGGTCTTCCTCCACTTCCATCTGACCCTAGCCTATCAGGTATCTTCAGGGCTGGCTGCAAAAGAGAAAACAAGTAACAGGACGGGAGCCTACCACAGAGGGCATCTGGCAGACTCTACCTAGCAGTGTATCAAAGAAGATGCTGAAAACATAATTCTTAAATGTACCCAAGACCTCCACTGCATCGAGACCTCCATATGTTCTCTCAAGTCCCTTTGTTAGTACTGACCGACAGTGAGCCCTGGGAATGGTGGTTGTAAGAGTTATAGGAAACCAATGTGTAAACATCTCACAACACTAGGTAACTTATTGTTATGTCTTTGTAAGTCCCATATTAAATGTAAGAGGCATGGTAGGAGGAATCATTTCTACTTCATTCTCTTGACTGCCAGCCTATTAAAGGGATTTCTATTCACAGACACAAGCCAATGGCCGTTGTGTACACACATGGATTTTTCATTTTAAATATTTTAATTGTCTCTTTTTCCAATCACCATGAGACATCTTGATTGATTTTCATTTTTATTCATTTCATTCATAGAAATGATGTCTCACTATGTCGGACAGGCTGAGCTGTATTTGGTAGACCAGATTTTCCAAATTGGAGAAATCTGACTGCCTCTGCCTTCATAGTGATTGATTAAAAGTATACACCACAATTAAAAAAAAAAAAAAATATATATATATACACACACACCACTATAAGTGGGTGTGTGTGTGTGCATCGCATGTGTGTGTGTGTGTGTGTATGTGTGTGTTTGTGTGTGTTGCTGAGTTTTACATGACTATCAAAGCAGATGCTGAGACTTATGGCAAACCTTTGGGCAGAGTGCAGGGAATCTTATGAAAGAAGTGGGAAATAATAGTTAGATCTAGAGGGGACAGGAGCTTCACAAGGAAAGCAACAGAACTAAAAAATCCAACCAAGTACCATGCATGGAGATAACCTAGAACCCCTGCACAGATGTAGCCCATGGCAGTTCAGTGTCCAAGTGGATTCCATAGTAATGGAATCAGGGACTGTCTCTGACATAAACTGATTGGCCTGCTCTTTGATCACCTCCCCCTGAGGGGGAAGGGTGGAGCAGCCTTACCAGGCCATATAGGAAGACAAGGTAGCCACTCCTGATGAGACCAAATAGACTAGGATCAGAAGGAAGGAAAAGAAGACCTCCCCTATCAGTGGACTTGGGGAGGGGCATGCATGGAGAACGGGGAGGAAGGGAGGGGTTGGTAGGGGAGGAGGAAGGGACCTACAGGGGGGGGGATAGATACAAAGTGAATAAAGTGTAACTGATAAAAAATTTTAAAAAATGAATTTCAGCACTCATCTAAATTTGACTTTATTATTTTTATTAATTACTTTACCTATCTAGTTTATATCTTAATCAGAACTTCCCCTTCCTCCTTTCCTCCTACTCTCTTCCATCTCACTTCCCTTTCCTCCCTTTCTTCTCAAAAAGGAGAGGACTTCCGGGAATATCAATCAGCCGTGTCATATCATGTTGCAACAAGACTAGATACATCTTCCACTGTTAGGGCTAGACAAGACAGCCCAGTTAGTGCAAAAGGTTCCAAAAGCAGGCAACAGGGTCAGAGACAGCCTGTTCTCTTGCTTTTAGGAGTCCCACATGAAGACCCAACTTACAACTGTTATATGTGCAGAGGGCCTATGTCAGTCCCATACATATTCTCTGTTTGGCTCTCTGCTCTCTTTCGGGGCTCCTGTGGCCCAGGGTAGTTGATTCAGTAGGTTTTTTTGTGGTGTCCTTGACCCATATGGCTGCTTCAATCCTGCCTCCCTCTGTTCCACAGAATCCCCCAAGCTCTGCCTAGTGTTCCTATGGATCTCTACATTTGTTTCCATCACTTGCTGGGTCAAGCTTCTCTGATGACAGTTATGCTAGGCTCTTGTCTGCAAGTATAGCAGAATATCATTTACAGTGTCAGGATTGAGCATCTTCTCATGGCATGGGTCTCAAGCCAGAATAGTCATTGGTTGACCAGTTCTTCAATTTCTGCTCCATCCTTTACATCTGTTAGCAGGTCAGATTGTGGGTCTAAGGTTTTATGGATAGGTTGATGTCCCAATCCTTCCACTGGAGTCTTGCCTGGTTACAGTGACATCATGAAATTTGCAGGCAAATGAATGGAGGTAGAATAAATCATTCTGAGTTAACTCCAACCTAGATAGACAAACATGGTATGTACCCACTTATAAATGGCTTTTGGTAAGAAAATACAACATAACTATGCTAAAATCCACTTGCCCCCAAAAGATAAGTAAAACGGGACCATTTGAATCTCACTGATAAAGGGAAATAAATTTGACATTAAGGGTGAGGAGAGGGAGGAGATTGAAGGAGGGACGGGTGAGGATGGGAACATGAGGGATGAAGTGAAAGGAGAAAGACAAAGAGAATACTGACAAAGACATCTGGAATGAGGGTGTGCATTTTTGGAATTAGGTAGAAACCTAGGACAATGAAAATTCCAAGATATATGAGGGTACCCTAGCTAAGACTCCGTCTCCATTTCCATTTTCTATATTCTGTCTATATCTGACAGAGGGCTAATATCCAGAATATATAAAGAACTCAAGAAGTTAAAAAGGAACAAATCAAGCAATCCAATTAAAAAAATGGGGTATAGACCTATACAGAGAATTCTCAATAAAGGAATATCGAATGGCAGAGAAACACTTAAAGAAATGCTCAACTTCCTTAATCATCAGGGAAATGCAAATCAAAACGACCCTGGGATTTCACCTTACACCCATCAGAATGGCTAAGATCAAAAACTCAAGTGACAATACATGCTGGAGAGGATGTGGAGAAAGGGGAACCCTCCTCCATTGCTGGTGGGAATGTAAACTTGTACAACCATTCTGGAAATCAATCTGGCGCTTTCTCAGACACTTAGGAATAGTTCTTCCTCAAGATCCAGCTGTATCACTCCTAGGCATATATCCAAAATATGCTCAAGCACACAACAAGGGCATTTGCATAATCATCTTCCTAGCAGCTTTATTTGTAGTAGCCCCAACCTGGAAACAACCCAGATGTCCCTCAACTGAGGAATGAATACAGAAATTGTGGTACAATTACACAATGAAATACTACTCAGCAATAAAAACAAGAAAATCATGAAATTTGTAGGCAAATGGTGGGAACTAGAAAAGATCATCCTAAGTGAAGTATCACAGAAGCAGAAAGACACACATGGTATATATTCACTTATAAATGGATATTAGACATATAATATAAGATAAACATATTAACATCTTTACACCTAAAGAATCTAAGTGAGGAGGAGGACCCTGGGTAATATGATCAATCCTCAATTAGAAAGGCAAATGGGACAGATATTGGAAAAGGGAGAAAACAGGGAACAGGACAGGAGACTACCACAGAGGGCCTCTGAAAGACTCTTCCCTGCAGGGTATCAAAGCAGATGCTGAGACTCAGAGCCAAACTTTGGGAGGAGTGCAGGGAATCTTATGAAATAAGGGGGAGAAAGAAAGACCTGAAGAGGAGAGGAGCTCCATAATGAGAGCAACAGAACCAAAAACTCTGGGCCCAGGTGTCTTTTCTGAGACTGATACTCCAACCAAAGACCAGGCATAGAGATAACTTAGAACCCCCACACAGATGTAACCCCTGGCAGCTCAGTCTCCAAGTAGGTACCCTAGTAAGGGGAACAGAGACTGTTTCTGACATGAACTCAGTGGCTGGCTCTTTGATCATCTCTCCCCTGGGTGGGGAACAGCCTTACCAGGCCACAGAGGAAAGCAATGCAGCCACTTCTGATGAGACCTGATAGGCTTAATGGACTTGGAGAAGGTCATGGGAGGAGATGAGGGAGCAAGGGTAGGATTGGGAGGTAATGAGGGAGGCGTCTACAGCTGGAATACAAAATGAATACATTGTAATTATTATAAAAAAATAAAATATTAAAGATATAAATAAAATTATAGCATACTTGAGGTGTGGCTTGTTAGTTTGACTAATGCTTTTAAGATCATTATATATACCGTAGAATTTTTTAATATTTCACTTTCTAGCTATAATATTCCACTGATTTAATGTGCATTTCATTCTGGTCTGAGTATTGGTACTTGTGTTCATATAAACACTGAGTTTGAATAAAACATGAAAGCTTGTGTTTGCATAAACAAACATTTTCAGGTATCTTCAGGGCTGGTTAAAAAGTCCTCCTCTGTGGCCTAGCAGGACTGCTCCTCCCTTGGGGGGTGGGGAGGTCAAAGAGACTGCCATTGAGTTCCTACCTGATAAAACAGGGCCAGATGAAAGGGGAGGAGGTCCTCCCCAATCCGTGGACTTGGAAAGGGGCAGGGAGAAGCTGAGGGAGGGAAGGTGGGATTGGGAGGGAATAAGGGAAAGGGATACAGCTGGGATACAGAGTTAATAAAATGTAACTAATACTAATAAACATTAAAAAAATCAAGAAAAGAGAAAGAAAGCAAATTATACAGCAAAAAAATAAAACACAAAATTTTACATTTTGCACAGATAAGCAAACAAAAGTAATGCAATTTGTTATATTCATGATTAAAGTTATTTTATATTAATTATTAATTGATATAGTAATTACAACTTTAACTATACATTTCCACTAAATTAACCAAAAAATAAAGTATTATAAATAAAAAAGTCAAAGTTTAAAAAAAATATTTTTATTTGTTCTGAGGTTATATGTATGTATATATATATGTATATATATATGTATATATATATATGTAGGTCATGTGACCTTTTCTTATGAACATCAGACTGGTTTCCACTATTGCTATTTTGTCTATATACTAGAAGCATAAGTGCAGATTTAGTACCAGTCTGATAACAACTCTCTCTCCACGAAGTCTCTATCCTTTTGTTTGTTCATTTGTTTGTTTCTTCCATTCTTTATTTTTTCTATTTTATCTGTTTTCCTCCATCATTTTATGCTTTGCTCAAGACTATGTTGGAGGATGTTTTCAGTGTAAAAGAGTCTCATCCTTGGTGCTGACTATGCAGCCAATGGGATTTACTGGAACAGTATGTGAAAATTGCTTTATTCAAGCCTGATTTGCCTTAAAGAGACAGTGAAGTTGTCAGAACCCTGCAAAATCAGCTCTAACCAAGACACCATCCAGCTAGATGTCTTTCTCCATATATAACATATTCACATTAACACGATGATTAGAAGACCCCGCCTCCCGATTCCACCACTATAGAGGAAGCCTAGAACATTAAGACACTACAGAAATGGTCCTGGAGCTATGTTGTTTTCTCTAATTAGTTTGTGGACAGTTTCATGGGAGTTATTAGCTCACACTCACCTGACTCCACCTTTCCTTCTCACATCTGAACATCATTAACTACAAACCTTTCCGTGACTTTTTAGAAAACATTAAGTCTAATTGTTGCTCCACAAATATTTGTGGATGCGTGATATTTCACTGGTGTGGTTGGCTTATCAAGGGCTACAGTCTTAGAGAACAATGATTCTGCCTCTTCCAGTAGCTAAAACATGTCAGTAGCTCCATGTCTAGGAATGGGATTGCATGCCTAGCTGCCTTGTCCATGCTGGGATTTGTTTTGCTTATCTTACACAGGGCTACTGTGTACTCTCACATTAATGGTGAGTTGATTCATGCAGCGACCCCTCTGTGTCCAGAAGACACTGTTTCCTTGTAGTTATCAACTCCCTCTGGCTCTCACACTGTATCCTTCCACCCTTCCACAGTGATATCTGAACATGGAGGAAGGGTAATTGTCTGTTTCTTTTCCAGCTGAGCACCTTGCAGTCTCAGTCTTATTAACTAGTTAGATGTCTTTGTGTTAATCACCACCTTCTTCAAGTTGAAGCTTCCATAAATGGGTTGAGAGGTGTATTAATATGGGTGTGTAATAATTCATCAGGACTTCATTTAGTACGGTTTTTAGTAACATTATAGAAATGTTCACTCCTGGTGCCTGTGATCTGTCTAGTCAAAGGTTTTTTTAGCTGAATAATAGTGCCAATTGTTGATTTCACCTTGTGAAGCAGGATTTGAGTCCAATCAGAGAGTGATTGATTAGACCCATGAAGTTCATGTCACTATTGCACCAGTGAGGGTTCAAAGCTGAGTAAAACTGATGGCTACTTTTCTACAGTATTGAAAGCTATCCAGTAGGAATGAAGACTTTAGGTCAGTACTAGATTCATTTTTCGATGTTCTGTGACAGATATATGATGTTTTTTTTTAAATAGGGTCTTGCTATCAAGTTCTGGTGGGTAACTAATACTATTGGCTGTGACCGCTACAGTTTTGGGGTGTCTAGTGAACTCCTTTGTCTAATCCCCCTAAAAAAAGTAACCCATTCCTTTCTCTGTCTCTGTTTCTATCTGTCTCTATCTACTGATCATCTATGTATCTACCTTCCCCGTCTCTCTTCTCTCTGTTTCTCTAGAACTCTTTATTTACAATGCATAAACATCATTCTGTTGTTAGATACTTTAACTAATCCCATTTAACAATCCATGTTAACAAAGCAATTGATTGCTTATATCTTTTCATTTAAAGGGCCTTTATAAATTTTGTTCCATCCATATTGACAATACAAATGGTTTTGTCATTGAAGGAATTTTATTTAACCAATAATACTCGTTGCTATTGTTAGGGTGATGGTAATGATGATTATGATGTTGATGATAGAAAAATAAAATTGTTACTTTGGCTCACTACTCTAGAGGGATAAAAGTTCATCATGGAACACAGTCATAGAAGAAAGAAAAGAAAAGCTAAGAGCCCACAATTAGCATAACACAAAACAAAAAGCTGAAAGGAGAATGAGGCTATATAATCAGAAAACTGTCCCCAGTGACATCATTTCTCTATCAAAATTGTACCTATGAAACCTCTTTAACTGGAACCCAATTTTCAAATACCAAAGCTGATGAGGGGATGTTTATCATCAACAAAATATGTTTTTTGTGAGTTTTTGTTGTTGTTGTTGTTGTTTTCTTTGCCTCCCTGGTGCTCTTTTAGAACTGTTTCATTGGTAATTTGCTCATTTTTCCCTTTCTGTATCAACACATATTCTTTTCATTTATCTTTAGGTAGTTGCAGAGATCTTGTTGTTCTTCTCATTTCAAATTACTTTGAAAAATATATTGTTGCATATTGGGGGAGAGAATATAGAATACAGGAAAGATGGGGTATGACACAAAGCATTCAAAGTAACTGCCTCCTACTTTCCCTTTAGCCCTTGAAGCAATTCAGCCATCAGAATACCAGACTGTTGGTCTAATTAACAACAAAGCCTTAGCTAAATTCCTGCCTGTGCTGTGGTTCTTGGTCTTATTACTTATGAAATGGAAATAATCCTCCTAATAGGAATAATCCTCCTAACAGGAATGTCATGAAAATAAATCATGTGTACAAAAATTGCAGAGCATAGTTAGTGGCTTGGACACAGCACAGTGAGTGCTCTAAGCTGTAGATATTATTATTAATCACAGTCCAGTTTTCCATTTGCTCCTGAGTTTATGGAGACGTCATAACTTAATTATTCTGGGGAGGACTGGAGCTCAACAAGGAGAGCAACAGAACCAAAAAATCTGGGCCCAAGTGTCTTTTCTGAGATTGATACTCCAACCAAGAACCATACATGGAGATAACCTAGAACCCCTGCACAGATGTAGCCCATGGCAGCTCAGTCTCCAAGTGGGCACCCTAGTAACGGGAACAGGGACTGTCTCTGACATGAACTCTGTGGCTGGTTTTTTGATCACCTCCCCCTGGGGGTGGTAGCCTTACCAGGCCACAGAGGAAGACAATGCAGCCAGTACTGATGAGACCTGATAGTTTAGGGTCAGATGGAAGGGGAGGAAGACCTCCCCTATCAATGGACTTGGAGAGGAGCATGGGAGGAGATGAGGAAAGGAGGAAAGGATTGGGAGGTAATGAGGAGGGGGATATAGCTGGGATACAAAGTGAACAAATTGTAGTAAATGAAAAATTTTAAGACAATATATTCTGATTAGGGCTTCTCCTTTCTTAACTATGCCTAGACTTCCACACATATCCAAATTACTCTATTTCATTCTATCTCTCATTAGGATAAAAATAAGCATCTAAATAATATTAATAATAATAATTAAATTAAATTAGCCAAAATAATAAAGCATACTAGGACCACAACAAATAAAAATTAAAAACAGGAGAAAAGGAGTCAAAGAAAAAGCTCATGAAACACATACAATTCCACACACATTCATAGCACAGAAATTCCATAAAAATACAAAATTGGAAAACATAATATATAGGCAAAGTAAAAACTAAAAAATAAAACAACAAACAAACAAAAAAGTAAGCCCTGGGGCAGGGGGAGCCAAGATGGTGGTGCCGGGAGAGCACTATGTCTGAGAAGTGGGACAGCACTCTCTGTGCAGCGACCAGGAGACTGAACTCTGGGCCCTAAAACTACAGCGATCGTGTTTCCCAGGTGAGGGGCGGCTCCAACATCATGGGAATCAGTCAGTTCCACTCTCAGGCTGCCCGAGAGAAGAAGAAATCCCGGGTAACACGGGCACTGGGTCTCCGGCCAGAGACATGCCTGCGTGTCCCGATCACTTTCCCAGGCTGATTGGTGGGCACAAGGATGCCTGAGACTGGGAGTTCCAGTCACAAGAAAACCCCACGGGGAAGCAAAGTTGAGAGTCTGATCACGGGTCACCCAGTCTTTCCCTGGAAGGTCTGGAAGGCCGAGGGTACCCGCCACCATCACAACTGAGCTCCCGCCACGCTGAGAGCTGCGCGCCCAGCTCACCAGTACAGATGAGCTGCGCGCCCCAGTGCAAAAGAGACTGGGAATCTCTTGTCAGGAGAGGGCCCCACAGGGAAGGAAGAAACCGTGCTGCTGGGGTCACCTAGGCTTTGCCTGGGGAAAGTCTCACAGACCACAGATTGCAAACAGGTGACTACGCCCAGCCATCACAGATCCAGGCCCAAGCAGGGAGCACAGTTATTGGGAACCCAGTTCACACAGAATAGCAGGAGGGTGCATGCTCCACCAGTCCAGAGGACTGCTTTGAACTACTCCTTACAGACAGAACTGTGTGCCCCAAGACACCAGAGTCTTAGAGTCACTGTCTGGAGAAACTCTCGAAAGGAACAAGGAACGAAGGAAAGGGGACAGACTTAGACAACCCAGTATATCCCCGGAAAAGGTACCACAGACTGGCCCAACCCAGGGAACTGCTGTGCCCCAGATAGCCTGCTGTTACCAGGAGAGCAGTACTCACTCACCACAGATTACCTCTTGGGTTCTGGGGCACAGAGCCCCAACCTCAGACCTACAAAAGACTGGGAACCCTGAGATCAACACCCAGATACTGCTCTACGGAGCAACCAGTTATCCCTAACAAAACCAACCAAACCACGGGATAGACAGGTTACAGCAACTGATCACTAAATTTACAGCAAGAAACCCAGAAGGAGGGCAGCCTGAGGACTTCTCCCAGTGAGAGGAGAACCCTCTTGACTAATCAGGACCACAGTTACCACCCAGGTCTCTATGCCTGAGGTGAGCTGTAGCAATTCCTGAAAAACACCTGCCATCCAGTGACTATACCCAAAAAGCTGAGAAGACTTCCTTCAGGAAAAACCATCTTCCTGCCAAAGGGATTATTTCCACCACAGGAGTCCAGGAACAACCAGAAACTAACTTCAAACAACTAAGATAGCCCAATGGGTAGAGGACAGCATAAAAGATCAACCAACAAAAGCCAGAGCAATATGGCATCACCAGAACCCAGTTATCCAGGGGCAAATAGCCCTAGACACCCCAGCATAATTGAAATTCAAGAAGGTGAGCTAACATCTATGCTCATGAAGAAGATAACAGAGGAAACAAATAAAATATGAAAAGAAATAGAGGAAGCTGCAGCCAAACAGTCTGGAGCCTTTAGAGAGGAAATGCTTAAGTCACTGAATGAAATAAAAGAAACAGAGGATTGTTCAAACAAACAGCTGAAGGAATTGATGGTAAAAACATGAAAATACAGTCGGACAGGTGAAGGAAACCAACAAAATAGCTCAAGACCTGAAGATAGAATTGGAAAAGTTAAAAAAAAAAACACAATTGGAAGAAATTGTGGAGAGAAAGAACTTAGGGAAGAAAGCAGGAACTAAAGAGGTTAGCATAACCAATAGGCTACAAAAAAATGGAAGAAAGAATCTCAGGTGTCAGACCTCCTTCCTCCTCCGCACAGCGGCACAGCGGACTCATCTTTCTCAGCGCAGACCTAACTGCCTGGGGTATACAACCGCTGAGACGGAGCCCCAACCACTTTAGCAGCAGACAAAAGCCAGCAGTACGTACCCCGGAGTCCCAGATTCGCGCAGCGGCTGCACCATCCTCCCAGGGCGCGAATCTGCTAGGCACCATACTAGCTCCGCAGGATCGCCATCACTGACGGTACGGCCCGCCCAATCCCACAGTGACAGAGAATATGTTATTTACTCACCGAAACCAGGCAGAAATGTCATACAACCTGGACACACCAGGCACTGGGCCTCCCAAGCTTGGAGAGCACAACGAAGAGATTCCAGGACTTCCCAGAAAGCATTGGGACTAGCAAGCCAGTCTCCAGTTACAGCAGGACGTGGCAGCGGAGCAGTACTGAACTGGCGGGGCACCACAGCCCTCCAGTTTAAGACTAACCAGGGCCAAACCAGAGAACAGAGAGCCTGATAACCCCATCCCTGCTGAAGTGACCACCCTGAAATCTCCAGCTGCAGCAAGACCTCAGAACCTGGCAGTGACAGCAGCACAGAACTGGCGGAACACATCAAAGAAGCAGGGCCAAACCACAGAGCAGAGAGCCCCGGATACCACGATCTCGGCCAAGAGACCTGCCTGTAAGTGAGTGCACCCTTGAGAATCTGCAGTTCCCCAGACCCTGGGTCCTTCTAAATCAGAAGCCAGGCATCGAACGCCCCTCCCACCCACATACCCACTTTGGGAAACAGAGGGGCACTAGGGACATTGAAGTTCCTGCCCTGTGGGCCTGATTGAGGAGCTAAGACAGTTAATACCAGAAATTGCGCTGCAATCATCATTAGCGCGTGCGACATATACAGTACAGAGCCCCTCCCACACACTCAAGGGTTCAACATTAGCCATCACTGTCCCTCGAGAAACTCATCCACGCACACTTACACACACAGACACACACGCGCGCGCGCGCACACACACACACACACACACACACACGTTTGCATTTACCCCGTTTGCGCCTGCGTACTTTCCTCCCACAGGTACAGCTAGTCCTCAGCACACGCTGAGAGTGCTCAGCTTCCTGAAGAACTCTCCAGAAACCAGAGAGAGACAGCACCAGTCTGATCTGCAGAATCCAAAAACAAACAGGGAAGGTTTCAGATAAGCCAATGGCCAGAGGTAGGCGAAAGAACACTTCCAACATAAATCAGGACATCATGACTTCACCAGCAAACCCCAAAATCGATGGGTACTCCAATTCAGCAGAAGCACAGGAAAATGATTTTAAAGCCATGCTTGCCCAATTATTTGAGGCTCATAAGGAGGAAATGAACAAGTCTTTCAAAGAGATGGCCAGTCAATTGGAGGCAAAGAAAGAAGAAATAGACAATATCCTTAAAGAAACACAGGCAAACATAGCCAAACAAATAGATACACAAGTAGAGGAAAAATTAGTGGCATATAAGAAGGAAATGAAAAAAGAAATAGAGGCCATCGTAGAGAGACAGGAATCCAAATTCAAACACATGAAAGAAATGGTGCAAGGCATGAAAACAGAATTAGAATCAATAAAGAAAACACAAAATGAGAAAACCCTTGAGCTGGAGAACTTGGAGAAAAGATCAGGAACAACAAAAGTAAGCATCACCAACAGAATACAAGAGATGGAAGAGAGAATCTCTGGAGCTGAAGACACACTTGCAGAAATGGATACTTCTCTCAAAGAAAAAGTAAAATCAGAAAAGTTCCAATCACAAAATATCCAAGAAATCAAGGATGCTATGAAAAGACAAAATCTAAGAATAATAGGAATTCACGAAAAAGAAGACTCCAGACTCCAAGGTCCAGAAAATATTTTCAAGAAAATCATAGAAGAAAATTTTCCCAACTTAAAGAAAGAGATGTCCATAAATATACAAGAGGCCTACAGAACTCCAAATAGACTAGACCAGAAAAGAAACACATCACGTCACATCATAGTCAAAACACTAAATCTACAGAACAAAGAAAAGATATTAAAAGCAGCAAGGGAAAAAGGCCAAGTAACATATGAAGGTAGACCTATCAGAATCATGCCGGACTTCTCATCAGAAACTATGAAAGCCAGAAGGGCCTGGGCAAGTATCATGGAGACTCTAAGAGATCACAAATGTCAACCCAGACTACTATACCCTGCAAAGCTTTCAATCAACATAGATGGAGAAAACAAAATATTCCATGACAAAGCTAAATTTATACAATATCTACACAGCAAACCATCCCTACAGAAGATACTAGAAGGAAAACTCCAATCCAATGAAAACAAATTCACCCAAGAAAACAGGGCATACAGATAATGTCCCAACAAAAATGAAAAGAAAACAAGCAATGAATCAGGGTTAGATCATCGACTCCATTACAAAAGGAACTAACATGCATTGGTCACTATTATCAATCAATATCAATGGACTCAACTCACCAATAAAAAGACACAGGCTAACAGAATGGTTAAGGAAACAGGATCCAACATTCTGTTGCATCCAAGAAACACACCTATGCAACAAAGACAAACACTACCTCAGAGTAAAGGGCTGGAAAACTGTTTTTCAAGCAAACGGTTCCAGAAAACAAGCTGGAGTAGCCATCCTAATATCTAATAAATTAGACTTTCAACCCAAGTTAATCAAAAAAGATAAGGAGGGCCACTATATTCTCATCAAAGGAAAAATCCACCAAGAGGACATCACAATCTTGAATATCTATGCCCCAAATACAAGAGCACCGACATTCGTAAATGAAACATTATTAAAGCTTAAATCATACATTGATCCTAATACCTTAATAGTGGGAGACTTCAACACTCCCCTCTCACCAAGGGACAGATCAACTAGACAGACACCAAATAGGGAAATAAAAGCACTCACAGAATCCCTGAATCAAATGGACCTAATAGACGTCTACAGATCATTTCACCCAAACTCAAAAGAGTACACCTTCTTTTCAGCACCCCATGGAACCTTTTCCAAAATAGACCATATAGTGGGCCACAAAGCAAGCCTCAACAGATACAAAAGGATTAAAATAATCCCTTGTATACTATCTGACCACCATGGACTAAAGCTCGACCTCAACAACAACAGAAACAACAAAAAGCCGACACGCACATGGAAACTAAACAACTTACTACTCAATGACAGCTGGGTTAAGGAAGAAATAAAGAAAGAAATTAAAGACTTCCTAGAATTCAATGAAAAGGAAGGCACAACATACCCAAATTTATGGGACACACTGAAAGCAGTGCTCAGAGGAAAATTTATAGCACTAAGTGCCTGCAAGAAGAAATTCGTAACATCACATACAAACAACTTAATGGCCCAACTGAAAACCCTAGAACAAAAAGAAGCAGATATACCCAAAAGGAGCAGACGGGTGGAAATAATCAAACTAAGGGCTGAAATCAATCAACTAGAAACAAATAAAACTATCCAAAGAATCAATGAAACAAAAAGCTGGTTCTTTGAGAAAATCAACAAGAGAGACAAACCCTTAGCCAAACTAACTAAAAAGCAGAGAGAAACTATCCAGATCAGCAAAATCAGAAATGAAAACGGGGACATAACCACAGACACTGAGGAAATCCAAACAATTATTAGGTCATACTACAAAAGCCTATATGCCACAAAATTTGAGAATCTAAATGAAATGGATAATTTTCTTGAAAGATTCCATCTACCAAAACTAAGTCAAGATCAGGTAGAAAGACTGAATAGCCCTATATCTCCCAAGGAAATCGAATCAGTCATTAACAGTCTCCCCTCCAAAAAAAGCCCTGGACCAGATGGCTTCAGCGCAGAATTCTACAAGACCTTCAAAGAAGTGCTAACTCCAATTCTCCTCAAGCTATTCCACAAAATAGAAACAGAAGGAACACTACCAAACTCATTCTATGAAGCCACAGTCACCTTAATACCTAAACCACACAAAGACCCAACAAAAAAAGAGAACTTTAGGCCTATCTCTCTTATGAACATTGACGCAAAAATACTCAATAAAATACTTGCAAACCGAATCCAAGAACACATCAAAGATATCATCCACCATGACCAAGTAGGCTTCATCCCAGGAATGCAAGGGTGGTTCAACATACGGAAATCCATCAATGTAATCCACTACATAAACAAACTGAAGGAGAAAAACCACATGATCATCTCCTTAGACGCCGAAAAAGCATTTGACAAAGTCCAACACCCATTCATGTTTAAAGTCTTGGAGAGATCAGGGATACAAGGCACATACCTAAACATAGTAAAGGCAATATATAGCAAGCCTATAGCTAACATCAAACTCAATGGAGAGAAACTTAAATCAATCCCACTGAAATCAGGGACAAGACAAGGCTGTCCATTGTCCCCATATCTCTTCAACATAGTACTTGAAGTCCTAGCCAGAGCAATAAGACAACTAAAGGAGATCAAGGGGATACAAATCGGAAAGGAAGAGGTCAAAGTGTCACTATTTGCAGATGATATGATAGTATACATGAGCGACCCCAAAAATTCAACCAGAGAACTCCTTCAGCTGATAAACACCTTCAGCAAAGTGGCAGGATACAAAATCAACTCAAAAAAATCAGAAGCCCTCCTATATACCAAAGACAAAAAGGCTGAGAAAGAAATTAGGGAAACAACACCCTTCACAATAGCCACTAATAACATAAAGTACCTTGGTGTGACCCTAACCAAGCAAGTGAAAGACCTGTTTGAGAAAAACTTCAAGTCTCTGAAGAAAGAAATTGAAGAAGATATCAGAAGATGGAAAGATCTCCCGTGCTCATGGATTGGTAGGATTAACATTGTGAAAATGGCTATACTGCCAAAAGCAATCTACAGATTCAATGCAATTCCCATCAAAATACCATCTCAATTCTTTACAGACCTTGAAAAAAAGATTCTCAGCTTCATATGGAGAAACAAAAAACCCAGAATCTCCAAAACGATCCTGTACAACAACAGATCATCTGGAGGTATCTCCATTCCTGATCTCAAGCTGTACTACAGGGCAACAGTAATAAAAACTGCATGGTACTGGCATAGAAACAGAAAGGAGGATCAATGGAACTGCATAGAAGACCCAGAAATAAATCCACACACCTATGAATACTCGATATTCGACAAAGAAGCCAATTCCATTCAATGGAAAAAAGACAGCATCTTCAACAAATGGTGCTGGACCAACTGGATGTCTACATGCAGAAAAATGAAAATAGATCCATATTTATCACCCTGCACAAAACTAAAGTCAAAGTGGATCAAGGACCTCAACATAAAACCAGATACCCTAAATCAATTGGAAAAAAAAGTGGGGAACAGCCTAGAACTCATTGGCACAGGAGACAACTTCCTGAACAGAACACCAACAGCACAGGCTCTAAGAGCAACAATCAATAAATGGGACCTCATGAAACTGAAAAGTTTCTGTAAAGCAAAGGATACCGTCATCAAAACAAAACGACTGCCTACAGATTGGGAAAGAATCTTCACTAACCCTTTATCTGACAGAGGACTAATATCCAGTATATACAAAGAACTAAAAAAGCTGAAAAGCAGCAATCCAAGTAATCCAATTAAAAAATGGGGAACAGAGCTAAACAGAGAATTCTCGACAGAGGAATATCGAATGGCAGAAAAACACTTAAAGAAATGCTCATCCTCATTAGCCATCAGGGAAATGCAAATCAAAACGACCCTGAGATATCACCTTACACACATCAGAATGGCCAAGATGAAAAACTCAAGCGATAACACATGCTGGAGAGGTTGTGGAGAAAGGGGAACCCTGCTCCACTGCTGGTGGGAATGTAAACTGGTACAACCACTCTGGAAAGCTATCTGGCGCTTTCTAAGACAAATAGGAATAGTGCTTCCTACAGACCCAGCTATACCACTGCTAGGTATATACCCAAAGTTTGTTCAAGTACACAAAAAGGACACTTGCTCAACCATGTTTATAGCAGCTTTATTTGTAATAGCCAGAACCTGGAAACAACCCAGATGTCCATCAACGGTGGAATGGGTACAGAAATTGTGGTATTTTTATACAATGGAATACTACTCAGCAATCAAAAAGGAGGAAATCATGAAATTTGCAGGCAAATGGTGGGATCTAGAAAAGATCATTCTGAGTGAAATATCCCAGAAGGAGAAAGACAAACATGGGATATACTCACTTATATAGACCTATAAGATATGATAAACATAATGAAATCTATACACCTAAAAAAGATAATCAATTGAGCGGACATGGGGTAAGATGATCAATCCTCATTTAGAAAGACAGATGGGATGTGCATTGAACGTATGACAGGAGTCTACTGAGCGCATCTGAAAGACTCTAACTAGCAGTGTTTTCAAAGCAAAGACTCATGACCAAACCTTTGGCAGAGTACAGGGAATCATAAGAAAGAAGGGGAGTTAGTATGATGGGGAAAGGATAGGAGCTCCACAAGGACCAAATATATCTGGGCACAGGGTCTTTTCTGAGACTGACATTCAACCAAGGACCATGTATGGACATAACCTAGAACCTCCACTCAGATGTAGCCTGTGGTAGCTCAGTAACCAATTGGTTTCCCAAAGTGAGGGGAACAGGGACTATTTCTAACAGGAACTCGATGACTGGCTCTTTGGTCTCCCCACCCCCGAAGGGAGGAGCAGTCCTGTTAGGCCACAGAGGAGGGCTTTGCAGCCAGTCCTGAAGATACCTGATAAAACAGGATCAGATGAATGGGGAGGAGGTCCCCCCCATCAGTGGACTTGGAAAGGGGCACAGTGGAGATGAGGGAGGGAGGGAGGGAGGGACTGGGAGGGAATGAGGGATCGGGACACGGCTGGGATACAGAGTTAATAAAATGTAACTGATAAAAAAAATAAAAATAAAAAAAAAGAAAAAAAAAGAATCTCAGGTGTGGAAGATTCAATGGAAGAAATAGATGTATCTGTCAAAGAAAATGTTAAATCTAAAAATTTCCTGGCACAGAACTTTCAAGAAATTCACAACAACATAAAAAGAAAAAAACCTAAGAATAATAGGAATAGAGGAAAAAGAAGATTCCCTGCATCAAGGCCCAGAAAATATTTTCAACAAAATCATTGAAGAAAATTTCCCCAACTTAAAGGAGAGGCCAATAAGAATACAAGAAGCCTACAGAACACCCAATACATTAGAACAGAAAAAAAAATCCTCCTACAACATAATAATCAAAACAGTAAGTATACAGAACAAAGAAAAAATAATAAAACCTGCAATGGAAAAAGGCCAAGTAACATATAATGGCAAACCCATTAGAATCACACCTGACTTTTCAACAGAGACTATGAAAGCCAGAAGGGCCTGGACAGATACCATGCAGACTCTAAGAGAACACAGATGTCAGCCCAGGCTACTATACCCTGCAAAACTCTCAATCCTCATAGACGGAGAAAACAAGATATTAAATGATAAAAACAAATTTCAACAATAACTACAAAAAAATCCAGCATTACAGAAGACACTAGAAGGAAAAATACAACCCAAGAAAGCTAGCTACACTCAAGAAAACACAGGAAATAAATAACCTCACAACAGTAAAATAAAAAGCAACCAAGCACACAACCTGATGACCACAGCCAACATCAAATTCAAAGGATCTAACAGCTACTGGTCATTAATCTCTCTCAACATCAATGGACTTAATTCTCCAATAAAAAGACACAGACTAACAGAATGGATGCGTAAACAAAACCCAGCAATCTGTTGTATACAAGAAACACACCTAAGTCACAAAGATAGACAATACCTGAGGGTAAAGGCATGGAAGACGGCTTTCCAAGCAAATGGACCCAAGAAGCAAGCAGGAGTAGCCATTCTAATATCTAATAAAATAGACTTTCAACCAAAATTAATCAAAAGAGATGGGGAAGGTCATTTCATACTCATCAAGAGAAAATTCCGCCAAGAAGACATCACAATCCTGAACATCTATGCCCCAAATACAAGGGCACCCACATATGTGAAAGAAACATTGATAAAACTTAAACCACATATAGATCCCCACACACTAATACTGGGAGACTTCAACACCCCACTCTCAACAAAGGACAGGTCAACAAAGCAGAAATTAAACAAAGAAACAATATCTCTAACAGAAGTCATGAATTAAATGAACCTAACAGACATTTACAGAACCTTACACCCAAACACAAAAGAATTTACTAAGCACTGCTCTCAGGGTCAGCAGCTTTCGACCCAGAGAAGAGCATGTCTGATTGCATGCGGGTTGATGCCCCAGGTCCCGCCTCTGAGAAAAAGGTATCGGACGGGTCTGATGTTCTTTGGGTGGATGACACCTAAATGAACATCAGTACAAAGTCCCAATTTATTTCTAATATCAGAGATCAGACCTCTACTCTTGCCTGATGCGTCTAAAACAAAAAGGGGGAACTGTAGAGAGTTGCGGAATGCTATGCCTTAAAGATGGAGCTGGTTTCCGCCTTCCACCTTCCCTATGGTGAGTGCTCTCTGTCAAGAACAATTCCACATTTGGCTAAGGCTGAGGATCTGGCTTGCTTCCATGTATGTCGACCTATCTGCATTGCCCACGTGGCACGCCTGGGTTGGCTACCCAGAGGCTATTTAAGCTGTGGGCTGGCTTTCCCCAGGGTCCGAGGATTGTTCAAGGTTCCTGAATAAACTGCATTGAAAAAAAAAAAAGAATTTACCTTCTTCTCAGCACCTCATGGAACCTTCTCCAAAAGAGACCATAGAGTTGGTCACAAAGTGAGCCTCAACAGATACAAGAAGATTGAAATAATCCCTTGTATCCTGTCTGATCACCATGAAATAAAGCTGGACCTCAACAACAACAGAAATAGCAAAACGTCTACACACACATGGAAACTGAAAAACTTACTACTAAATGACAGCTGGGTTAGGGAAGAAATAAAGAAAAAATTAAAGTCTTCCTAGAACTCAATGAAAATGAAGACACAACATACCCAAACTTGTGGGACACAATGAAAGCAATGCTAAGAGGAAAGTTCATAGCACTAAGTGCCTTCGAGAAGAAATTCGAGACAGCACATTCAAGCAACTAATGGCTCACTTAAAAACCCTACAAAAAGAAGCAGACAAAGCAAAAAGAAGTAGACGGCTGGAAATAATTAAACTCAGGGCTGAAATCAATAAATTAGAAACAAATAAAACAATTCAAAGAATCAATGAAACTAAGAGCTGGTTCTTTGGGAAGATCAACAAGATAGACAAACCCTTAGCCAAGCTAACTAAAAGGCAGAGAGACACCATCCAAATCAACAAAATCAGAAATGAAAAGGGGGGAATAACTACAGACACTGAGGAAATCCAAATAATAATTAGGACAGACTTCAAAAGCCTATACACAATAAAATTTGAAAATCTAAATGAAATGGACAATTTTCTTGATTGATTCCACTTACCAAAGCTAAATCAGGACCAGGTAAATCAATTAAATAGTCCTATATCCCCCAAGGAAATAGAAGCAGTCATCGAAAGTCTCCCATCCAAAAAAAGCCCAGGACCTGATGGTTTCAGCGCAGAATTCTACCAGACATTCAAAAAAGAGCTAACTCCAATTCTCTTCAAACTATTCCACAAAATCGAAACAGAAGGAACATTACCAAACTCATTCTATGAAGCCACAGTCACCTTGGTACCTAAACCTCCCAAAGACTCAACAAAAAAAGAAAACTTCAGGCCAATCTCCCTTATGAACATTGATGCAAAAATACTTAACAAAATACTTGCAAACCGAATACAAGAACACATCAAAGATATCATCCACCATGACCAAGTAGGCTTCATCCCAGGTATGCAGGGGTGGTTCAATATATGGAAATCCATCAATGTGTTCCAACATATTAACAAACTGAAAGAAAGAAACCACATGATAATCTCCCTAGATGCTGAAAAAGCATTTGACAAAATCCAACATCCATTCATGTTCAAAGTTTTGGAGAGATCAGGGATACAAGGCACATATCTAAACATAGTAAAGGTGATATACAGCAAGCCTATAGCCTACATCAAACTGAATGGAGAGAAACTTAAAGCAATCCCACTGAAATCAGGGACAAGACAAGGCTGCCCACTCTCTCCATATCCCTTCAACATAGTTCTGGAAGTCCTTGCTAGAGCAATAAGATAGTTGAAGGAGATCAAGAGGATACAAATTGGAAAGGAAGAAGTCAAATTATCACTGTGTGCAGATGATATGATAGTATACATGAGTGACCCCAAAAACTCTACCAGGGGACTCCTACAGCTGATAAACACCTTCAGCAAAGTGGCTGGATAAAAAATTAACTAAAAAAAATCTGTAGCACTCCTGTATACAAAAGACAAAAGGGCTGAGAAAAAAATTAGGGAAACAACACCCTTCCCAATAGCCACAAATGACATAAGGTACCTCGGAGTGACCCTAACCAAGGAAGTCAAAGACTTGTATGAGGAGGGGAGCCAAGATGGCGGTGCCGGGAAAACAGCTCCTCTGAGAAGCAGGACGACACTTTCCGTGCAGAGACCAGGAGACTGAACTCGGGGCCCTGAAACTACATCGATCATGTTTCCCAGGTGAGGGGAGGCTCCCACGGCGTGGGAATTGGTCGGGTCCACTTACGGCTACCCAGCCAGAACCTGGAAGAAATCCCGGGTGTTGCAGACTTTGGGTCTCCAGGCTGAAGCCGCAAGTGGGCATGTCTCAGCCACTTTCGCAGGCTGATCCTTGGGCACAAGAGTGCCTGAGACTGGGAGTCCCAGTCGCGGGGGGACCCCACGGGGAAGCAGGGTTGCGGGTCTGATCGCATGTCACCCAGTCTTTCCCCGGAAGGTCTCTGCTGCCATCACAGCCAAGCTCCTGCTGCACACAGAGAGCTTTGCGCTCAGCTCAGTGGTACAGACAAGCTGTGCACCCTAGTACAACAGGGACTGGAAACCCTTGTCCGGAGAGGACCCCCACAGAGAAGGAAGAAACTGTGCTGCTGGGATCACCTAGGGAAAGTCTAGCAGACTGCAGATTGCAAACAGACAGAACTGAATGCCCCAAGACACCAGAGCAGTACTCACCCGCCACAGATTACAACAGCTGATCACTAAATTTACAGCAAGAAACCCAGAAGGAGGGCAGCTGTCTCCAGGACTTCTCCCGATGAGAGGAGAGCCCTCTCGACTAATCAGGACCACAGTTACCACCCAGGTCTCTATGCCTGAGGTGAGCTGAAGCAACTCCTGAAAAACACCAGACATCCAGGGGCTATACCCAAAAAGCTGGGAAGGCTTCCTTCAGGAAAAACCATCTTCCTGCCAAAGGGATTCTCTCCACTACAAGAGTCCAGGAACAACCAGAAACTAAATTCAAACAACTAAGATAGCCCAATGGGTAGAGGACAGCGTAAAAGTTCAACCAACAAAAGCCAGAGCATTATGGCATCTCCAGAACCCAGTTATCCAGGGGCAAATAGCCCTAGACACCCCAGCATAAATGAAATACAAGGAGACGACCTAACATCTATGCTCAAGAAGATGATAACAGAGGAAACAAATAAAATACGAAAAGAAATAGAAGAAGCTGAAGCCAAAGGGTATGTGGCCTTTAAAGAGGAAATGCTTAAATCACTGAATGAAATAAAAGAAACAGTGGATTATTCAAACAAACAGCTGAAGGAATTGATGTTAAAAACATGAAAATACAGTCAGACAGGTGAAGGAAACCAACAAAATAGCTCAAGACCTGAAGATAGAATTGGAAAAGTTAAAAAAAAAAACACAATTGGAAGAAATTGTGTAGAGAAAGAACTTAGGGAAGAAAGCAGGAACTAAAGAGGTTAGCATAACCAATAGGCTACAAGAAATGGAAGAAAGAATCTCAGGTGTGGAAGATACAATGGAAGAAATAGATGTATCTGTCAAAAAAATGTTAAATCTAAAAAATTCCTGACACAGACCGTCCAAGAAATTCAAGACAACATAAAAAGACAAAACCTAAGAATAATAGGAATAGAGGAAAAAGAAGATTCCCTGTACCAAGGCCCAGAAAATATTTTCAACAAAATCATTGAAGAAAATTTCTCCAACTTAAAGGAGAGGCCAATAAGAATACAAGAGGCCTATAGAACACCCAATATATTAGACCAGAAAAAAAAAAATCCTCCCGCCACATAATAATCAAAACTGTAAGTATACAGAACAAAGAAAAAATACTAAAAGCTGGAAGAGAAAAAGGCCAAGTAACATATAGTGGCAAACCCATTAGAATCATACCTGACTTTTCAACAGAGACTATGAAAGCCAGAAGGGCCTGGACAGATATCATGCAGACCCTAAGAGAACACAGATGTCAGCTCAGGCTACTATAACCTGCAAAACTCTCAGTCCTCATAGATGGAGAAAACAAGATATTCAATGACAAAAACAAATTTCAACAATACCTACAAACAAATCCAGCATTACAGAAGACACTGAAAGGGAAAATACAACCCAAGAAAGCTAGCTACATTCAAGAAAACACAGGAAATAAATAACCCCACTTCAGTAAAACAAAAAGCAACCAAGCACACAACCTGATGACCACAGCCAACATCAAATTCAAAGGCTCTAACAGCCACTGGTCATTACTCTCTCTCAATATCAATGGACTTAATTCTCCAATAAAAAGACACAGACTAACAGAATGGATGCGTAAACAAAACCCAGCAATCTGTTGTATACAAGAAGCAGACCTAAGTCACAAAGATAGACATTACCTGAGGGTAAAGGGATGGAAGATGGATTTTCAAGCAAATGGACACAAGAAGCAAGTAGGAGTAGCCATTCTAATATCTGATAAAATAGTCTTTCAACCAAAATTAATCAAAAGAGATGGGGAAGGACACTTCATACTCATCAAGGAAAAATTCCACCAAGAAAACATCACAATCCTGAACATCTATGCCCCAAATACAAGGGCACCCACATTTGTGAAAGAAACATTGAGAAAACATAAACCACATATAGATCCACATACACTAATAGTGGGAGACTTCAACACCCCACTCTCAACAAAGGACAGGTCAACAAAGCAGAAATTAAACAAAGAAACAATATCTCTAACAGAGGTCATGAATCAAATGGACCTAACAGACATTTACAGAACCTTACACCCAAACACAAAAGAATTTACCTTCTTCTCAGCACCTCATGGAACTTTCTCCAAAACAGACCACATAGTTGGTCACAAAGCAAGCCTCAACAAATACAGGAAGTTTGAAATAATCGCTTGTATCCTGTCTGATCACCATAGAATAAAGCTGGACCTCAGTAACAACAAAAATAGCAAAAAGCCTACACATACATGGAAACTGAACAACTTGCTACTAAAAGACAGCTAGGTCAGGGAAGAAATAAATAAAGAAATTAAAATCTTCCTAGAACTCAATGAAAATGAAGACACAACATACCCAAACTTGTGGGACACAATGAAAGCAGTGCTAAGAGGAAAGTTCATAGCACTAAGTGCGTTCAAAAAGAAATTTGATACAGCGCATTCAAGCAACTTAAAGGCTCACTTAAAAACCCTAGAATAAGAAGAAGCAGACACACCAAGAAGGAGCAGATGGCTGGAAATAATCAAACTCAGGGCTGAAATCAATCAATTAGAAACAAATAAAACAATTCAAAGAATCAATGAAACCAAGAGCTGATTCTTTGAGAAAATCAACAAGATAGACAAACCCTTAGCCAAGCTAACTAAAAGGCAGCGAGACACCATCCAAATCAACAAAATCAGAGATGAAAAGGGGCACATAACTACAGACACTGAGAAAATCCAAGCAATCATTAGGACTTACTTCAAAAGTCTATACGGAACAAAATTTGAGAATTTAAATGAAATGGTCAATTTTCTTGATTGATTCCACTTACCAAAGCTAAATCAGGACCAGATAAATCAATTAAATAGTCCTATATCCCCCAAGGAAATAGAAGCAGTCATCGAAAGTCTCCCATCCAAAAAAAGCCCAGGACCTGATGGTTTCAGCACAGAATTCTACCAGACATTAAAAAAAGAGCTAACTCCAATTCTCTTCAAACTATTCCACAAAATCGAAAAAGAAGCAACATTACCAAACTCATTCTATGAAGCCACAGTCACCTTGGTACCTAAACCTCACAAAGACCCAACAAAAATAGAGAACTTCAGGCCAATCTCCCTTATGAACATTGATGCAAAAACACTCAACAAAATACTTGCAAACCGAATACAAGAAAACATCAAACATATCATCCACCATGACCAAGTAGGCTTCATCCCAGGTATGCAGGGGTGGTTCAATATATGGAAATCGATCAATGTCATCCACCATATTAACAAATTGAAAGAAAAACAAACACATGGTAATCTCCCTAGATGCTGAAAAAGCCTTTGACAAAATCCAACATCCATTCATGTTTAAAGTATTGGAGAGATCAGGGATACAAGGCACATATCTAAAGATAGTAAAAGCAATATACAGCAAGCCTATAGCCAACATCAAACTGAATGAAGAGAAACTTAAAGCAATCCCACTCAAATCAGGGACAAGACAAGGCTGCCCACTCTCTCCATATCTCTTCAACATAGTTCTGGAAGTCCTTGCTAGAGCAATAAGATAGTTGAAGGAGATCAAGGGGATACAAATTGGAAAAGAAGAAGTCAAATTATCACTGTGTGCAGATGATATGATAGTATACGTGAGTGACCCCAAAAACTCTACCAGGGAACTCCTACAGCTGATAAACACCTTCAGCAAAGTGGCCGGATACAAAATTAACTCAAAAAAATCAGTAGCACTCCTGTATACAAAAGACAAAAGGGCTGAGAAAGAAATTAGGGAAACAACACCCTTCACAATAGCCACAAATGACATAAGGTACCTCGGAGTAACCTTAACCAAGGAAGTCAAAGACTTTTATGAAAAAATTTCAAATCTCTGAAGAAAGAACTAGAAGAAGATATGAGAAGATGGAAAGATCTCCCATGCTCATGGCTTACAGGATTAACATAGCAAAAATGGCCATCTTACCAAAAGCAATCTACAGATTCAATGCAATCCCCATCAAATTACCAACACAATTCTTTACAGACCTGGAAACAAAAATTCTCAACTTCATATGGAATAACAAGAAACCCAGAATAGCTAAAACAACCCTCTACAATAAAAGATCTTCTGGATGTATCTCCATCCCTGATCTTAAGTTGTACAATAGAGCAACAGTTTTAAAAACTGCATGGTACTGGCATAGAAACAGAATGGTGGATCAGTGGAACCGAACAGAGGAACCAGAAATAAACCCACACACTTATGGACACCTGATCTTTGACAAAGATGCCAAAGCCATACAATGGAAAAAAGATAGCATCTTCAAGAAATGGTGCTGGTCCAACTGGATGTCTACATGTAGAAAAATGAAAATAGATCCATACTTATCACCCTGCACAAAACTGAAGTCCAAGTGGATCAAAGACCTCAACATAAAACCAGACACATTAAATTGGCTAGAAAAAAAGTGGGGAATACCCTAGAACTCATTGGTACAGGAGACAACTTCCTGAACAGAACACAGCAGCACAGGCTCTAAGAGCAACAATCAATAAATGGGACCTCATGAAACTGAAAAGCTTCTGTAAAGCAAAGGACACTGTCATCAAAACAAAGCGACTGCCTAAAGATTGGGAAAGAATCTTCACCAACCCTTTATCTGACAGAGGACTCATATCCAGTATATATAAAGAACTAAAGAAGATGAAAAGCAGCAAACCAAGTAATCCACTTAAAAAATAGGGAACAGAGCTAAACAGAGAATTCTCAATAGAGGAATATCAAATGGCAAAGAAGCACTTAAAGAAATGCTCAACCTCATTAGCCATTAGGGAAATGCAAATCAAAACAACCCTGAGATTTCACCTTACACCCATGAGAATGGCCAAGATAAAAAACTCAAGTGACAACACATGCTTGAGAGGTTGTGGAGAAAGGGGAACCCTTCTCCACTGCTGGTGGGAATCTAAACTTGTACAACCACTCTGGAAATCAATCTGGCGCTTTCTCAGACAACTAGGAATAGCGCCTCCTCAAGATCCAGCCATACCACTCCTAGGCATATATCCAAATGAGGCTCAAGTACACAAAAAAAACATTTGCTCAACCATGTTTGTAGCAGCTTTATTTGTAATAGCCAGAAGCTGGAAACAGCCCATGTGCTCCTCAACTGAAGAATGGATGCAGAAATTGTGGTACATCTATACAATGGAGTATTACTCAGCAATGAAAAATAAGGAAATCATGAAATTTGCAGGTAAATCGTGGGACCTGGAAAGGATCATCCTGAGTGAGTTGTCCCAGAAGCAAAAAGACACACATGGTATATATTCACTCATATAGAATACAACATAGGACAAACCCACTAAAATCTTTGCATCTAAAGAAACCAAGCAAGAGAGAGGACCCTAACTAAAACTTTCAATACCCATCCTGAAAGGCAAAGAGGATGAACATCAGAAGAAGAAGAGAACAGGAAACAACCTAGGAACCTACCACAGAGGGCCTCTGAAAGCCTCTGCCCTGCAGACTATCAAAGCAGATGCTGAGCCTGATGGCCAATTGTTGGGCAGAGTGAATGGAATTTTATGTAAGAACTGGGAAATTGTAAGAGCTAGAGAGGACAGGAACCCCACAAGGAGAGCAACAGAACAAGAAAATTTGAACACAGGGAACTTCCCAGAGACTCATACTCCAACCAAGGACTATTCATGGAGATAACCTAGAATCCCTGCACAGATGTAGCCCATGGCAGTTCAGTGTCCAAGTGTGTTACATAGTAATGGGAAGAGGGACTGCCTCTGATATAATCTGATTGGCCTGCTCTTTGATCACCTCCCTCTGGGGGGGGGGAGCAGCCTTACCAGGCCACAGTAGAGGACAATGCAGCCACTTTAATGAGAACTGATAGACTAAGATCAGAAAGGAGAGGAGAACCTCCCCTATCAGTGGACTTGGGGAGGGGCATGCATGCAGAAAGGGGAGGGAGGGTGGGATTGGGAGGGTAGGAGGAAGGGGCTTATGGGGGGATACAAAATGAATAAAGTGTAATTAATAAAATTAAAAAAAAAATCCCTGACAAAGCTTTATGAAACAAAGGACCTCCAAAATGCCTTTGGTTTCATTTTTTATTGGCTGTCTACAGCTCAACATGGTAATTTTAATTATGTGTGCTTTGTGTACCTACTGAGAATCCATTGGAGAAAACTAATATTTCATTTGGGAGCAGTTATCAATTGGAGATAATGTCAGGGTTATGGATGAGGCTCTGTCCACGTCTCCTCTGAGCAATGGGACTTCACCTGCACCCGAGCAGTACATACCCTGAGCAAGCAGCCACAGTCTCTCTGAATTCATGTGTGCATCAATGCTGCTGTGTTCAGAGGTGCTTTTTCCTTAGTGTCCTCCATCTCCTGTGACTCTTACAAATCTTTCTGCCTCCTTGTCCACCGAGTTCCATGAACCCTGAAGACAATTAGGATTGAATGTTATGGTCTCTCCTTGCACTTTGTTCAGCTGTGTGTTGCTGTATTTATTCCATCTACTCCAGCAGGAAGCTTCTCTCATGATAGCTGGACAAGATGCTGATTTAGGGGTATAACAAAATTTCATAAGGAACCATGTTAATACTATGTTCCTTTAGTGAATACTTAAACTACTCAGTGGTATTTAGTTTTCTGTTTGGTTCCTGGACTATCAAACCCCAGATTCTTAGCTACTCTGGAACTCTTGACCATGGGTTCCATCTCGTAAAGTAGGCCTTAAATCAAATCAAATGTGTGTTGGTTACTCTCACAATTTTTGTGCCACTATTGTGATACATCTTGCAGGAAGATCAAGATTGTAGATCTAGGGCTTTTTAGCTCAATTAGGCTTTACACTTTTCCTTTGATAACATGTGGAATACTGGTGTTTGGTACCATGAACACTAGTCAGTAGGGGTGAAGGCTCTAGGTAGGCTAGCTCAACATCTCAATGCACAGTAAGTTGTTTAAGTGTTGTCTGCAGCAATAGGGTCTAACCATCAGTCTGTGAAGAGGAACCAATAACCTTGTCATCATCCTGTGATCCCTGGAAGTGACAACTGAGAGGCTCTTTACCCCAAAACTCTGTTAAATGTAGCCTATTCCTAAAACTGAAGTTTCATAGGGTAGGATGGCCCACTCTTGCTATATTAATCCTACTGATCTTTCCGACTTCTTATATCTTCTTCGATTTCTTTTTTCAGTGTCTTTTTGCTATATTAAGACAAGATAAAGTGCGTTGCTTTTCTTTAGAACCCCCCCAAATTTTCTATGTCTGAACCCCACAAAGCCTTCCCTGCTCATTAATCCTAGATATCATCTGCAGTAAGCATCCATGGCTTTTCTGAATACAGATGTAGAAAAAACAAACAAACAAACAAACAAACAAACAAACAGTGATGCTAGAGACTAAAGCTCCATATGATGGACCCTGGTGCTTCTCTTAGTTCAGGCACAAGAAACCATACCACAGTCCCACAGCAAATGACAATCAGTCAGCCAAGAAGTCCCATAGATTGTATCTATCCAAGATTCTGGTACTTTGTTACTATGTAATAACTTGATCAACCAATTATTTGATATACACTGGTATCCAGTTCCCCTCTGTATGTGATAAAAGTTACCATAGTTTTCGTTAGAGAAATAAACAAGCTCCTAAGCCTCTCTATAGAGAAACTCTTTCTCTATCATACACCAAGTTAGCATTACCTTGACCCAACCTTCTACGTAAAAGTCAGTAATGAAATGATATGCTTTCAGGAATAGAAGCATCATACATATCTAGGATACCAATAAAAACAGCAAGATCCAGGACAATGGTCTTCAGAAAAGCAAATGACTCAAACCACATTTATCTTGGAAGTTCATCCCAAGGACATTAAGCTGGATATCACTCATATGCCTCCCAACTATATTGGTCAGAGCACACTTTCTAGACACATGCCTGGGAACAGCAAGACAGTGGTGACATATACACTTGAGGCGTCTATATATAGACATTGAGGTGCTTAGAAAATGTGTCTTGATCTGTTTTTAAACCTGTATCTGGCCTGAATATCATCTGGGTAAAAATGTCCAGCAGATGGCTGTCTTAAACATAGCCATCATACACTTAGGTGTACTCTGTAGAACAAAAGAAAGCCCTCAGACATGCTAAAAATAAGTTCGAGTCTTCTTTGCCCTATGAACCAACCCAGAAGTAACTAAAACCTGAAGGATGGATTCTCAAGTTTTAGTTGCAGAGTATTCCCACATGGGTAAGGTTCTAAAAAGGAAAGCTAAGAAATAGAAGAGGGGATATTTTTCTTTTTTTATAATATTTTTTATTTTTTATATTAATCACAGGTTATTTACTTTGTATCCCAGGTGTAGCCCCCACCCTCATTCCCTCCCAATCCCACCATCCCTCCCTCATCTCCTCCCTGCCCCTTTTCAAGTCCACTGATTGGGGAGGACCTCCTCCCATTCCATCTGAACCTACCTTATCAGGTCTCTTCAAGACTGGCTGCAATGTCCTCTTCTGTGGCCTAGCAAGGCTGCTCCTCCCTTGGGGAAGAGGCGTCAAAGAGCCAGCCATTGAGTTCATGTCAGAAACAGTCCCTATTCCCCTTACTAGAGAATCCACTTGAATACTGAGCTACCATGGGCTATATCCGAGCACAGGTTCTAGGTTATATCCATACATGATCCTTGGTTGGAGTATCAGTCTCATAAAAGACCCCTGTACCCTGATACATTTGGTCCTTGTGGAGCTCCTGTCCTTTCCAGCTCTTACTAACTTCCCCTTCTTTCATATGATTTCCTGCACTCTGCCTAAGGTTTGGTTATGAGTCTTAATATCTGCTAGGTAGAGTCTTTCAGAGGTCCTCTGTGGTAAGATCCTGTCCTGTTCCTTGTTTTCTCCTACATCCAATGTCCATCCCATTTGTCTTTCTAAGTGAGGATTGATCATTTTACCCGGGCTCCTCTTTCTTGTTTATCTTCTTTAGGTGTATCGATTTCAGTATGTTTATCTTTTCATATAGGTCTATATAAGTGAGTATACACCATTTGTGTCTTTCTGCTTTTGGAACCACTTTGGAAATCAATCTGGCACTTTCTCAGACAATTAGGAATAGTGATTCCTCAAGATCCAGCTATACCACTCCTAGGTATCTACCCAAAAGATGTGCAAGTACACAACAAGGACATTTGCTCAACCATGTTTGTAGCAGATTTATTCCTAATAGCCAGAACCTGGAAACAACCCAGATGTTCCCTCAGTTGAGGATGGATACAGAAATTGTGGTACTTTTACACAATGGAATACTACTCAGCAATTAAAAATGAGGAAATCATTAAATTTGCAGGCAAATTGTGGGACCTAGAAATGATCATCCTGAGCCAGGGAATATTTTTCTTACAAGATGTCACCACTCATTGAAAGATACTCTGATATCAATTCTGACTTCCAGAAATTTCAAAATTTTCCTTCTTCAGGAGAGTCCTGTATCTTTTATTCAAAGGGCAAACAAGTAAGAGATTCATCTGCATCCCTACCCTTAAGGGTTGTTTCCTGACAGAAAACTACCTAGAAGAAAGAGTGGCATGACATCTCCTTTCCACTGGAAAAAATAAAGAATTCAAAATGTCTTGGAGAGGTATGCCAATAACCCAGATCAAAATGCCATATTACCTGAGCACCTAAACCAGGTATGTAAATTACACTGGGCAGATGGGTTGTTGCAGTAGAAAAGACCCCATTTCAATTGACAAAAATGAATAAACACTTCTTAGTACAAAGGAGAAAGGGCAGGTAACATCTAAACCAGGATGAAGCTAACCACATTCAAATCTAAATAAAGATCAAACAAGGCTAGCAACAACATCTGAGTAGTAATTTACTTATTGAACCATGAAGAGTCTTAAAATTTCTTAAATGAAACCCTTGAATTTTTCTCAGATGTCCCACATTAGATTATGGGAGGCTGTGAGATTGTGTACTTACATAGAGTCATGACACATGAAGAAGATGATCTCCTAAAAAAACAAATTTTAACACAGTTTGACAAAGGCATTCATAGGAAGTATGAAAACCCAATGGTTAGATAAGGCATAACTCTGCATGCTTAAATTCAGGCTACATATTCTTCATCATTTAAACTCTAGAACAGGAGAAGTTAAATGTCAAGGAAATGAATGGGTATAATGAGAAACAGCTTAACAAAGGCTTTCTTCCTGAGAAAAAAATGTAAGCCAAGCATGATTCATCTCTGGCTGGAAGGACACTGTCCTGAGAAACAGATGCCATCTCCCTAGATCCTACCCAAACTTCAAGGAAACAGTTGGAAGGAATTGCTGCTCCTACAGCCAAGTTTTTCCTCATGACTATCTTCCTCACAATGAATGGATTCAGGGCTTCCATTCATTGGTATCTCTTAACCTCAGTTTGCTCACTTTCCCAATAAAAAGACACAAGCTAACAGAATGCATATGATAGAAGGATCCATCCTTCTTATGTATGCAAAAAACACACCTTAACCTCACAAATAGACATCAGATCAGAGTAAAGTGTCGGAAAAGATTCCAAGCAAACAGACTAAAGGTAAAAGCTGGTGTAACCATTTTAATATCTGACAGAATAGACTTCAAACTTAAATTAATCAGAAGAGATAGGGAAGAAGACTACACACTCATGAAAAAAAAATCCACCACTACAAGGACCCCTATCTCCAAGTTTGTCCAGTACTTGTGTTTCTATCCAGACTTCATTTATGATGAACAATGATGCAGAATTATAAGCAAAATAACTCCTTTCCCTCCCAAGTTGCAGTTGGCAATGGTGTTTCATTACAACAGCAAACTATTATATGCTGGAGCTATAAAAGATGTAAATTTAAGGCATGAATTGGAAAAGATTCAAACTATCCCCACTTGCCAATGACATAGTACAATACACGAGTAATCCCCAAAAGTCTACAAGAACAATTTAAGAAATGATAATTAAATTCACCAATGTGATAGAATACAATCAACTTTCACAAATCAAAAGCATTCCCATACATCAACAACCATACAGATAATGGGGTCATGGACACATTCCCATTCTCAATACCTGCAAAGAAAACAAAATACTTAGGGCTAAACTTGACCCAGAAAGTAAAAGACTTCCACAATGAGATTACATTTCTGAACAGACAGACAAAAATACTAAAAAATGGAAAGACATCCTATGGTCTTTTGGTAGAATTAGCCCTGTGAATAGAACGGAACGGAACGGAATAGAAGAGAATAGAATAGAATAGAATAGAATAGAATAGAATAGAATAGAATAGAATAGAATAGAAGAGAAGAGAATAGAAGAGAATAGAAGAGAAGAGAAGAGAATAGAATAATAGAATAGAATAGAATAGAATAGAATAGATAGAATAGAATAGATAGAATAGAATAGAAGAGAAGAGAAGAGAATAGAAGAGAATAGAATAGAATAGAATAGAAGAGAAGAGAAGAGAATAGAAGAGAAGAGAAGAGAAGAGAATAGAATAGAATAGAAGAGAATAGAATAGAATAGAATAGAAGAGAAGAGAAGAGAATAGAAGAGAATAGAATAGAAGAGAATAGAATAGAAGAGAAGAGAAGAGAAGAGAATAGAATAGAAGAGAAGAGAAGAGAAGAGAATAGAATAGAAGAGAATAGAATAGATAGAATAGAAGAGAATAGAATAGAATAGATAGAATAGAAGAGAATAGAATAGAAGAGAATAGAAGAGAAGAGAAGAGAATAGATAGAATAGAATAGAATAGAATAGAATAGAAGAGAAGAGAAGAGAAGAGAATAGAAGAGAAGAGAAGAGAAGAGAAGAGAATAGATAGAATAGAATAGAATAGAAGAGAAGAGAATAGAATAGAAGAGAAGAGAATAGAAGAGAAGAGAAGAGAAGAGAAGAGAAGAGAAGAGAAGAGAATAGAATAGAAGAGAAGAGAATAGAAGAGAAGAGAATAGAAGAGAATAGAAGAGAATAGAAGAGAAGAGAAGAGAATAGAAGAGAAGAGAATAGAAGAGAAGAGAATAGAATAGATAGAAGAGAATAGAAGAGAAGAGAAGAGAATAGAATAGATAGAAGAGAATAGAAGAGAAGAGAAGAGAATAGATAGAATAGAATAGAAGAGAATAGAATAGATAGAATAGAATAGAATAGAATAGAATAGAATAAAAATCCTTTTTTTGTTGTTGGGTTTTTTGTTTTGTTTTGTTTGGGTTTTTTTTGGGGGGACGAAGTTTCTCTGTGTAGCCTTAGTTGTCTTGAACTTGCTTTGTAGACCTCAAACTCACAGATATCCTCCTGCCTCTGCCTCCAAGCACTGGGATTAAAGGCGTGCGCCACCATGCCTGGCAAGAAGATTTTTTTTTTACCAAAACTTATTTAGAGATTCAGTTCATTACAATTAAAATCCCAATATTATTCTTCATAGAAATAAACAAACAAAAAACTATCCTACACTTTATATGGAAAGGCAAAAGACCTTGGATAGCCAGAGAAATCCTGATTACAAAGAACAATGCAAGCCTGATTACCATTTCAAATCTCAAGATATAGTACAGAGCCATAGTAAGAAAAACAAAACCAAAGACCAAAGCATGAATACATGAGTTCTGACGCCACAGTGGGGTCATGTGTGGGTTTCATCCTGTGGTTGGTAATTAAAATGTCCCTTCTGCCACTATTGTACCAGTGGGTTGTCTTTCCAGCATAAGCTTTACTGGAGGCCATAAGATTCTGGAAAGATGATGACTACTTTTCTCCTTCAGCAGTGTGCATAACACATTACAGCACTGTGAAAGCTAGCCAGAGGGGTGAAGGTCTCAAGCTAGTATTGGGTTGGTATATCATACCTCTGGTACCCAAGGCATCTTCAAAAATAGGATCTTAATTTCTAGTTCTTGAGAGTAACCAATTGAACTGGGAATAACTTATAAGTTCATGGTTCTGTCAGAACTCATTGGCCAACAACAATCAAAGAAGTTTCCCATTCATAACATTTAGCTTCCTATTAGTGATTCTGATATGTCTAGAAGGATTATTGTTGCCTCATTATTGAGTTATTATCTTATTAATTATATATATTATACAATTATATATAGTATTAGTTAGGGTTCCTATCACTGAGACAAAACACAACAGTGTGACCAAAGAGCAAGTTGAAGAATAAAGGGTTTATTTGGCTTTCACTTCCATATTGCTGCTCATCATGAAACAAAGTCAGGACAAAAATCTAAACATGGCAGGACTGGGAGGTAGGAGCCAATGCAGAGCCTAGGAGAGTATACTGCTTACTGGCTTTCTCCTTGTGGTTTACTGAGCATGCTTTCTTTTTCTTTTTCTTTTTTTTTTTTTTTTTGAATTTCCATTCTGGCTTTCTTTTATTTACTGTAATAAGAAAATGTCCAATAAACTTTCAAGTAAGAAAATTCAAAAGGAACAGTTAAATTCCAAATAATGTTTTGAGTCAACAATAAATCTTAGTCACAGAAAGGATGACAAAGTTTTAAGTACAAAAGACATTGTAAATTGTCAAATTAAAGTGAAAAACATAAAAAGAAATTATTACAGATTTTTTTTTTTAATTTTACATTTCACCAGCTCGACAGGGAAGTTTTTTCTTATGCATTCCTGTGTTCAGGTTTTTTTTCCTACTTAGCTTAAGGCTCCTAAAGGTTATTGTTTTTGGAGGGTTTTCTATGTAGAATTCAGGCAGAAATATATAGAGAGAAGAAAATAAAATATCTGACATTTATTCATTTGTTTTTGAAACATGGTTGCACATTTCCTAGACTGGCTTCAAATCTCCCATGTACCTTCCGGTGAACCTGAAAAGCTGATCCTCTCACCTGGAATTCTTGTGTGCTGGGGTTGAGAAGATAGATTCCTATCGCAAGGCTCTGTTTACATGGCACTAGGATTTGCTCTCAAGGCTCTGTGAACTAAAGGCTAGTACTAACTAGTGTGCCTTTGGTAAATTATCAACACAAAGCTGTAAAATTTCATAGTTAAGAAGAAACTCACGAGAGAGGGGCAAGATGGCGGCGCCGGGAGGACTCTCATTCTGAGCAGCAGCACAGCAGGATCAGCACAGTGACCAGCAATCAGAACTCTCGGCCATAAAACACAGTCATAGTGTTTCCCAGGTGAGAGGATACCCCAGGGTGGGGGATTCAATCAGCTTTTAACTCACCAGGCTAAACCACGGAAGAGATCCCAGTTCCGCCAGACGCTTGGCTGCCGGCAGCCGGCCGCCAGCCCCAGCCCCAGCCCAGAGCCACAAGCCAGTGTCTCTGGTCACAGTCCCAGACTGAACCGTGCGCACCACACTATCAGAGACTGGAATTTTCAGTTGAGAAATAACCCCAGGGTACAGGAAACGATTGGGACCGGCCTTAGATCACCCAGACATCCCCTGGAAAAGACTCGGGCGGGTTCCACAGGCACCCCAGGAGCCAGCCCGGAGCCAGAGCCAGGGACCCAGGTTCCGGCACAGAGCCCTGCCTGCCTGCACGCCTGATTTGCCGCCAGAGATAGAAACGGCAGGTCTGATCTCAGAACACTCAGCTCACCCCCAACCTGAAAAGGTCCCCGGAAAATTACCCAGCTTAGGGAGGCACTCAGGCTCCCAAAAGCTGCAAAGGCAGACACAGGCAGTTTCTGCGCACCAGACAGCTGACAGAGACTGAGCCGCCATCACACAGCTGTGCTTCAGGCACAGGCAGTTTCTGTGGCCAGCCAGCTGGCGGACACTGAGCAGTGTGCACCAGGGCAAAAAAAGACACTGGGAGTCCGTGTCTCCAGAGAATCCACAGGGAAGGAAGGAAACTGTACTGACCTAAATCACCCAATCCTTCCCTAGAAAAAGTCTAGCAGTCTAGTGGGGCCGAGGCGCCAGCACTCAGCTGTGCTCCAGACACAGGTACAAACAGTTGAGGCGCGCCTGATGCCCAACTGGGTCACAGCAGCTGATCATTAAATTTGCAACAAGAAACCCAGAAACAGGGCAGCTGCCCTCAGGACTTCCCTGGGTGAAAGGAGAACCCTCTCGACTAACAAAGACCACAGTTACCACTCAGGTCTATATCCCTGAGGTGAGCAACTCCTGAAAAAACACCAGCCATCCAGGGACTATACCCAAAAAGCTGAGAAGACATCCTTCAGGAAAAACCAGCTTTCTGCAAAGGGGACTCTCTCCACCACAGGATCCCCAGGAACCACCAGAAAATAACCCCAAACACCTAAGATAACACAATGGGTAGAGGCCAGCGTAAAAGCTCAAGCAACAAAAGACAGAGCAATATGGCATCTACAGAACCCAGTTACCCAGGGGCAAGTAGCCCTGGACACCCCACCATAACTGAAATCCAAGAAGATGACCTAACAAGTATGCTCATGAAGATGATAACAGAGGAAACAAATAAGATTCGTAAAGACATAGAGGAAGGTAAATTCAAACAGAATATTGCCATCTGTAAAGAAATAGAGGAAGCTGCAGCCAAACAGTTTATGGCCTTTAGAAAGGAAATGTTTAAAACACTGAATGAAATGATAGAAACAGAGTTGAAGGAACTAAAAGAAAAACAGGAAAGTACAATCAGACAGGTGAAGGAAGTAAACAAAACAACTCAAGACCTGAAGATAGAATTGGAAAAATTAAAGAAAACACAAATGGAAGAAATAATGGAAAGGAAGAATCTAGGGAAGAAAACAGGAACTACAGAGGTAAGCATAACCAACAGACTACAAGAGATGGAAGAAAGAATCTCAGGTGTAGAAGATACAATGGAAGAAATCGATGTATCTGTCAAAGAAAATGTTAAATCCGAAAAATTCCTGACACAGACAGTCCAAGAAATGCAAGACAATATGAAAAGACAAAACCTAAGAATAATAGGTATAGAGGAAAAAGAAGATTCCCTCCTCCAAGGCCCAGAAAATATCTTCAACAAAATCATAGAAGAAAATTTCCCCAACTTAAAGAACAGGCCTACAAGAATACAAGAGGCCTACAGAACACCTAATAAATTAGACCAGAAAAGAAAATACTCCCACCACATAATACTTAAAACAGCAAGTATGCACAACAACAACAACAACAACAAAATCTTAAAACCTGCGAGAGTAAAGGGCCAAGTAACATATATTGGCAAACTCATCAGAATCACACCTGACTTCTCAACAGAGACTATGAAAGCAAGAAGGGCCTGGACTGATATAATGCAGACCCTAAGAGAACACAGATGTCAGCCCAGGCTACTATACCCCGCAAAACTCTCAGTCCTCATAGATGGAGAAAACAAGATATTCAATGACAAAAACAAATTTCAACAATACCTACAAACAAATCCAGCATTACAGAAGACACTAGAAGGAAAAATACAACCCAGGAAAACTAGCTACATTCAAGAAAACACAGGAAATAAATAACCTCACTTCAGTAAAACAAAAAGCAACCAAGCACACACCCTGATGACCACAGCCAACATCAAAATCAAGGGATCTAGCAGCCACTGGTCATTAATCTCTCTCAACATCAATGGACTCAACTCTCCAATAAAACGACACAGACTAACAGAATGGATACGTAAAGTAAACCCAGCAATCTGTTGCATACAAGAAACACACCTAAGACACAAAGATAGACATTACCTGAGGGTAAAGGGTTGGAAGACGACTTTCCAAGCAAACAGACCCAAGAAGGAAGCAGGAGTAGCCATTCTAATATCTGATAAAATAGACTTTCAACCAAAATTAATAAAAAGAGATGGGGAAGGACACTTCATACTCATCAAAGGAAAATTCCACCAGGAAGACATCACAATCCTGAACATCTATGCCCCAAATACAAGAGCACCCACATTTGTTAAAGAAACATTGATAAAATTTAAAGGGCATATAGATCCACACACATTAATAGTGGGAGACTTCAACACCCCACTCTCAACAAAGGACAGGTCAACAAAACAGAAATTAAAGAACGAAACAATGTCTCTGACAGAGGTCATGAATCTAATGGACCTAACAGACACTTACAGAACTTTACACCCAAACACAAAAGAATTTACCTTCTTCTCAGGACCTCATGGAACCTTCTCCAAAATAGACCATATAGTGGGTCACAAAGCAAGCCTCAACAGATACAAGAAGATTGAAATAATCCCTTGTATCTTGTCTGATTACCATGGCATAAAGCTGGACCTCAACAATAACAAAAATAGCAAAAAGCCTACACACACATGGAAACTGAACAACTTGTTACTAAAAGACAGCTGGGTCAGGGAAGAAATAAAGAAAGAAATTAAAGTCTTCCTAGAACTCAATGAAAATGAAGACACAACATACCCAAACTTGTGGGACACAATGAAAGCAGTACTAAGAGGAAAGTTCATAGCACTAAGTGCCTTCAAGAAGAAATTCGAGACAGCTCATTCAAGCAACTAATGGCTCACTTAAAAACCCTAGAAAAAGAAGAAGCAGACACACCAAGAAGGAGTAGACGGCTGGAAATAATCAAACTCAGGGCTGAAATAAATCAATTAGAAACAAATAAAACAATTCAAAGAATCAATGAAACCAAGAGCTGGTTCTTTGAGAAAATCAACAAGATCGATAAACCCTTAGCCAAGCTAACTAAAAGGCAGAGATACAACACCCAAATCAATAAAATCAGAAATGAAAAGGGGAATATAACTACAGACACTGAGGAAATCCAAACAATCATCAGGACTTACTTCAAAAGTCTATATGCCACAAAATTTGCAAATCTAAATTAAATGGACAATTTTCTTGGTCGATTTGACTTACCAAAGCTGAATCAGGACCAGGTAAATCAACTAAATAGTCCTATATCCCCCAAAGAAATAGAAGCGGTCATCAAAAGTCTCCCATCCAAAGAAAGCCCAGGACCAGATGACTTCAGCGCAGAATTCTACCAGACCTTCAAAGAAGAGCTAACACCAATTCTCTTCAAACTATTCCACAAAATATAAACAGAAGGAACATTACCAAACTCATTCTATGAAGCCACAGTCACCTTGGTACCTAAACCTCACAAAGACTCAACAAAGAAAGAGAATTTCCGGCCAATCTCCCTTATGAACATTGATGCAAAAATACTTAATAAAATACTTGCAAACCGAATCCAAGAACACATTATAGATATTATCCACTATGACCAAGTAGGCTTCATCCCAGGTATGCAGGGGTGGTTCAATATACAGAAATCCATCAACGTGGTCCACCATATTAACAAACTGAAAGAAAAAAACCACATGATATTCTCCCTAGATGCTGAAAAAGCATTTGACAAAATCCAACATCCATTCATGTTTAAAGTATTGGAGAGATCAGGGATACAAGGCACATATCTAAACATAGTAAAGGCAACATACAGCAAGCCTATAGCCAACATCAAACTGAATGGAGAAAAACTTAAAGCAATCCCACTAAAATCAGGGAATAGACAAGGCTGCCCACTCTCTCCATATCTCTTCAACATAGTGCTGGAAGTCCTTGCTAGAGCAATAAGGCAGTTGAGGGAGATCAAGGGGATACAAATTGGAAAGGAAGAAGTCAAATTATCACTATTTGCAGATGATATGATAGTATACGTGAGTGACCCCAAAAACTCTACCAGGAAACTCCTACAGCTGATAAACACCTTCAGCAATGTGGCCAGATACAAAATTAACTCAAAAAAATCAGTAGCCCTCCTGTATACAAAAGACAGAAGGGCTGAGAAAGAAATTAGGGAAACAACACCCTTCACAATAGCCACAAATGACATAAGGTACCTTGGAGTAAGCCTAACCAAGGAAAAAAATTTCAAATCTCTGAAGAAAGAATTAGAAGAAGATATGAGAAGATTGAAATATCTCCCATGCTCATGGCTTGGCAAGATTAACATAGTAAAAATGGCCATCTTACCAAAAGCAATCTACAGATTCAATGCAATCCCCATCAAATTACCAACACAATTCTTTACAGACCTGGAAACAAAAATTCTCAACTTCATATGGAATAACAAGAAACCCAGAATAGCTAAAACAATCCTCTAGAATAAAAGACCTTCTGGAGGTATCTCCATCCCTGATCTTAAGTTGTACTATAGAGCAACAGTTTTAAAAACTGCATGGTACCGGCACAGAAACAGAATGGTGGATCAATGGAACCGAACAGAGGACCCAGAAATAAACCCACACACTTATAGACACCTGATCTTGACAAAGATGCCAAAGCCATACAATGGAAAAAAGATAGCATCTTCAAGAAATGGTGCTGGTCCAACTGGATGTCTACATGTAGAAAAATGAAAATAGATCCATACTTATCACCCTGCACAAAACTGAAGTCCAAGTGGATCAAAGACCTCAACATAAAACCAGACACATTAAATCGGCTTGAAAAAAAGTGGGGAATACCCTAGAACTCATTGGTACAGGAGAAAACTTCCTGAACAGAACGCCAACAGCACAGGCTCTAAAAGCAACAATTAATAAATGGGACCTCATGAAACTGAAAAGCTTCTGCAAAGCAAAGGACACTGTCATCAAAACAAAGCGACTGCCTACAGATTGGGAAAAAATCTTCACCAATCCTTTATCTGACAGAGGACTCATATCCAGTATATATAAAGAACTAAAGAAGATGAAAAGCAGCAAACCAAGTAATCCACTTAAAAAATGGGGAACAGAGCTAAACAGAGAATTCTCTGTAGAGGAATACCGAATGGCAGAGAAGCACTTAAAGAAATGCTCAACCTCACTAGCCATTAGGGAAATGCAAATCAAAACAACCCTGAGATTTCACCTTACACCCATGAGAATGGCCAAGATAAAAAACTCAAGTGACAACACATGCTGGAGAGGTTGTGGAGAAAGGGGAACCCTTCTCCACTGCTGGTGGGAATGTAAACTTGTACAACCACTCTGGAAATCAATCTGGCATTTTCTCAGACAACTAGGAATAGCACTTCCTCAAGATCCAGCCATACCACTCCTGGGCATATATCCAAATGAGGCTCAAGTACACAAAAAGGACATTTGCTCAACCATGTTTGTAGCAGCTTTATTTGTAATAGCCAGTAGCTGGAAACAGCCCAGATGCCCCTCAACTGAAGAATGGATGCAGAAATTGTGGTACATCTACACAATGGAATATTACTCAGCAATGAAAATAAGGAAATCATGAAATTCGCTGGTAAATGGTGGGATCTGGAAAGGATCATCCTGAGTGAGTTGTCCCAGAAGCAAAAAGACACACATGGTATATACTCACTCATATAGACATACAACATAGGACAAACCCACTAAAACCTGTGCATCTAAAGAAACTAAGCAAGAGAGAGGACCCTAAATAAAATGTCCAATACCCATCCGGAAAGGCAAAGAGGATGGACATCAGAAGAAGAAGAAAACAGGAAACAACATAGGAACCTACCACAGAGGGTCTCTGAAAGCCTCTGCCCTGCAGACTATCAAAGCAGATGCTGAGCCTGATGGCCAATTGTTGGGCAGAGTGAATGGAATTTTATGTAAGAACTGGGAAATTGTAAGAGCTGGAGAGGACAGGGTCTCCACAAGGAGTGCAACAGAACAAGAAAATTTGAACACAGGGAACTTCCCAGAGACTCATACTCCAACCAAGGACTATTCATAGAGATAACCCAGAACCCCTGCACAGATGTAGCCCAGGGCAGTTCAGAGTCCAATTGGGCTACATAGTAATGTGAAGAGGGACTGCCTCTGACATAATCTGATTGGCCTGCTCTTTGATCACCTCCCCCTGGGGGGGAGCAGCCTTACCAGGCCATAGTAGAGGACAATGCAACCACTTTTGATGTGAACTGACAGACTAAGATCAGAAAGGAGAGGAGAACCTCCCCTATCAGTGGACTTGGGGAGTGGCATGCATGCAGAGGGAGGAGGGAAGGTGGAATCGGGAGGGGAGGAGGGAGGAGCTTATGGGGGGATGCATAATGAATAAAGTGTAATTGATAAAAAATTTTAAAAAAAATTAAAAAAAACTGTAAGTCAAAGAACAACGTTGTGAAGTAAGTACATGAAAACAAATAACAATGTTATTGAACTAAGTTGAAAAGAAAACAGAAAAATGATATATCTAGTGTAGTAGAGAAGAGCACATGAATCGGTTTCCAAGGTAAGAACAGAAAGTCAAAGCACAGGGTTGTCAAGTAAGTACATAAAAACACATAACATTGTAACTGAACTAGGTTGAGAAGAAAACAGAAAATAAATATAGCTAGCATAGTGAGAAGAGCACATGAACATGTTTTAGATGTTAGAACAAAATCTGGAAGCACAGCATTGTGAAGTAGGCACATTGAAACAGGTAACTGTTATTGAACTAAGTTGAGAATAAAACAGAAAAGTGATATATCTAGCATAGTAGCGAGGAGCACATGAACATGTTTCCAAGAAAAGAAAGTGAAAGCACAGTGTTGTGTAGTATATACAAGAAAACAGGAAACAATGTTACTGAAGTAAGTTGAGAAGAAAACAGAAAAGTGATATATCTAGCGTAGTAGAGAAGAGCACATGATTGTGTTTCCGAGGTTAGAACAGAAAAGGAAAACACAGCGTTATGAAGTAAGTACATGAAAACACCTAACAATGTTACTGGACTAGGTTGACAGGAAAACAGAAAAGTGATATCTCAAGCAGTGGAGCACCTAAAACCGTTTCCAATGAAAGATCAGAAAAGCAAAGCACAGTGTTGTGAACTAAAACACGTATGTCTCACCTGCATAACAAGGTTGAGAGGAAAACAGAAAAGTGATATTCAGTGCAGTAGGGAAGAGCACATAAACCTGTTTCCAACAAAAGAAAAGAAACGCAAAGCATAGTGTTGTGAACTAAAACACATATGTCTCACCTGATTAACTACATTGAGAGGAAAACAGAAGTGATCTCTCACGCAGTAGAGAAGAGCACATAAACCTGTTTCCAACATAAGAAAACAAAGGCAATGTAGAGCGTTGTGAACTAAAACACATACGCCTCGCTGGCTTAAGTAGGTTGAGAGGAAAACAGAAAAGAGATAAATCATGCAGTAGGGCACATAAACCCATTTCCAACAAAAGAACAGAAACAGAAAGCACAGCGTTGTGAACTAAAACATACACCTCGTCTGCTTAACTAGCTTGAGAGGAAAACAGAAAAGTGATATCTTGTACAGTAGAGGACATCAACCCATTTCCAATGAAAGAACAGAAACGCGAAGCAAACCATTGTGAACTTAAACACATACATCTGACCTACTTAACTAGCGTGAGAGGAAAACAGTAAAAAAAAAAAAAAAAAAAAAAAGCAGAGGTAATTTACTCACCCAGAAACACAGAACAACTGCTTTTATCACCCTTACATTCTGTCTACACACTAAGCCTTCCTATTCACAGGCAGTCCTACCACCTATGTATTGCCTGATCTCATAGGCCCTCTACAAACGTGGAACCAAGCTGCTGAAATGTTTGAACAAAATAAAATACTCTCCCCAGAGAAATTTGTCCTAGTGTCTTTCAAGGTTACTATTGCGCCTGGTCAAAGTGTCCTCTAATGCAATCTGCTTTCCTCGCTTGGTGCTAGCTTTGCATTTTCATTCCTCTAAATGGCCTTCCAAGGCATTTCAGGAAACAAGCTACATCTGTGTGCCTTGACACATGTGCAAATTGAATTTCCTCTTTCCATCAAATTCAATCTCAACAAACCAAACCACTAATTCATTGGCCCTTTAAGTGCAGAACACAACAGAGGCACTGATCACACCCAGAGTGTGAGTTAACAGTCCCAGGTCTCTGGGAAGTGGGAAGGGTAAAGGCAGGAGCATGCAGAATCTCCTACCAGCAGTAGCTGATGAACAGTAGTCCAGTAGCTACTCCGTAATTGAGCAGTCTTGACTGCTTGGGTTCCATGATTTACTGAAACTCTGGTGCAGTGTTTTTCAGTTCCTGGAACCCATTGGATCTCACCAGCTGCACTGCCATATGCTTCTCATTACAGCCTGATGGCACAGGAAAGAGATGAGCAGGAAAGGCCAGGCTTTGAAGTGGGGGCAGACAGAGCTAGTCCTGATTTGGGGCAGTTCTAACTGGGAGGGGGTACTGAACAAAAATTTTCCCGTCTACAAAATAAGAATCATCCTGCCTGCCTCCCAGACAAGGCACCTTGGGTCCTTGTGAGAGATAATGGGGGTCTGGGTGGCTCACCTAAGTTTGGACTCTCAAATATTCCTTTGGTAGTTAGTCATTGGGAACTTAGGTCTTTTCCCAGAGAAACAACATCCTACCTAGTGAGGTCCCAGTCTAGGATGACAAACATCTGTCTGTATCCATTCCACATGTGTCCTTGGCCCTGGGGTACCACACTCCTTACAGCCCTGTAGATCAGCACCACCTTGGAATGCCCAGAGGAAGTCTGAGGAACTGACAAGCTGGGCTTCCTTTGTTTGGGGCTGAGCAAAAAGTACATCTTTACCCCTACTATCTTCTAGTATTCTTTTGAAGTCTTTATGGCCTGCATGTCATGGCCAGCGCTTCCCTGAGACTAGAGATGGAAAACCTGCCCTCTTCTCTACATAAAGAAGATTAGTATATGGCATGTAAATGCACAGTTCAGGACAAAGGACCCTGCCAGGAAGGAAAAGTACATCCATGTCTATGGTGGGAGCTGAAGACCCCTGGGAGACCTGAGAGAGACTCTCTGTTGTTCTTTTCTGGATAGGGTCCTTCCAAGTCCGACTTTTCAAATCCCTGATTGAATTCCCAGAAAACTACTCTTCCCAACTCTAACCAGAAAAGCATGTTTATATAAACATGAAATTCTATCAGTGTAAAGCACTGTGTGGCCCAGTTGCCAGAGCTCCTATTGTGTTACCATGGTGTTCAGGGTTATCATTATACAGTCTTTGCTCCTGGTTTAGAAAACATGACATTCCATTAACTATATAATCTGGGCTCCCTACAGGCCAGAGATGCATCCTGCTAAGAGCCAAAATGAGCAGAGCTTTAATGCCACAGAAAAGTGAACTGACTGCAGGAGGGAAGGGCACTACAGGAGTGGGGAAAGCTGCCACAGACTCAGTTCCCTGTGATTCACTGTTCTGCCTGTAGAAAGCACACCAGCAGCCAAGAGTTCAGAGGCCCAAGCACAAACCTAGTCACCATTCTTTCTCTTCCCCCTTTGCTGTGGTCAGTGACGCACAGCAGTGTCTGGGCAGTTCCTTTCCAGGACAGAGAACTCTGTAGGGATTACCCTGTGGCCTGTTTGCCATGCCTGTCTGGTGGCCTATCCTCCAGCTCTAGACTCAGAAGTCACAACAATTTGCCTGTGGTAGTTGGTAAGCTGGAGGTGTGCACACAACATGGAAACTCTAGCACACTTTTCATTAGGCACAGCGATACCACAGAGAGACAATGATAGGAAGTCAGAGCCCTGGAATTAAATGAGAAAGGAAGGGGTAGCTTCTTTGTTCATAGTGAGAGACTGAGAATGCAGGTCACAGACCACAGCCCCTCTCTGAACATTCCTTAAGAATTCAAAGTCATATTTTTTTCATATTGTGAATATTTATTTTTTCTTCTTAATAATGTACAAAAAATAAAATAACATATTTTTGGTTTATAGATTCCCCTCTCCCATTTACAAAACTATTAAGTTACATTTACTCTTTTTTATGTGGAAGCATAAAAAAAACAAGTCTCCCCTTGTTTGTCTTTCAGAAAGGGCCATTCTTAGAATTTGGCACAAACCCACTTTTCCTGTTGCACAGAAAATAAATGTTTTAACTCATTTCATGCTTCCCGGGTTTCTGCACTGGGACATGCCTTAGTCTTTTAGGAACTGATTTCAAGATGGCAGCCCATTGTGTATTTTTGTTGTTGTTGTTGGTTCCAATTTCTAGACACCGAGAAAATTTCAGCAATGAGGGATGTAGAATGAAAACACCTGCTTCATGTGTTCCCCAACCTTTATGGATTACCAAAAAAAAAAATCCCTTATTTGGGTGAGCTTAATTCGGGGACAAAGGAGAGACAAGCTTTTCTATCTTGCTCTTTTTGTTCAGGAAATGATGCTCAGCAAAGCTCTGCTAATGCAGCGAGGGATGGATGCAGGGAAGTCCACCAACAGACACTCCTGGACCTGCCGCTGTACCCCTCTTTGTGGTCCTGGCTTCATGTTCCTTGTTCTGGCTACCACAAGGACTGTAGTGACTCAGGACAAAGGCAAAGCCATCTCCAGCTGGTCCTCTGCCTCGGGGGAGATGGGCAGTTTTCCAGAAACTGGAGAGAACAGCTGGGAGCCTGTCAGATCACTACAGATCTGTCTCCCTGGAATCCTGAGCCACCCTAAGGTCTGCCATTCATGGTTGGAGCTAACCCAAGTGCTGTAACATGGGAAGCACATAGAGCATGTATTTCCAACACTGAGTTTGTCTGCCTTAGATCAGAGCCCTGCCAGTACCCTAGAGGGTCCCCAAGCTGCTGGTTCAGTGGGTGGTGTCTGGGGTGGAGCAGAGGACTAAGCAGAGCCAAGCCCAGGATGCAAACATTTGCCAACACAGAGGGATTTGGAGCCCAGTGGGTCTCAGAAAGGTGCCCCTGCTATTCTTCGGGATCCTCTTGGTCATAGCACCTACTCTCTAGCCCATTCAATCCTCTGTAGCTTTGGGAAGCTGGGCTAGAGTCAGCCTCAGCTACTCTGGCCCTCAGGGGAAGGTGGGACAAGAAGGCCTGGAGAACAGAGCCTCCAGGTAAGACATCAAAGTGCTTCATAGAAAAATTTGGACCTTTTCATGGAAGCTGCCCCATTATCCAGGCTTTGGGGTGGGATGTGCCTGACTATCCGAACTAGTGCTCAGCCCATGAGGTCACAAATAAATCTCCAAGCTACCAACTTGTCCTCTCAAAGAGATCTGAGGCCCACCATAGGACATGCTGTTCAGAGAAGCCATTTTCTCTTGCCCTCCCAAGGTCCAGGAGAGGAGGAAACAGCCTTAGCTCTCCAGTGTGCCTCTCAAAGCCAGTCTCAGAAGCATCAGCACTCCCATGCTTTCCACAGCCAGGGTGGACAATCTCTTCCCATCTTCAGAAGCCAGAGGAAGCAATGTCTGCTGGTCACAGCCCAGCTGAGCTGCTGGCTCACTTCACAAAGTTGCAGCTGGGTTTGCAAAGGACCACTTGAGATGAAGGACATGTTTGTAAACTATGAGGCACCACAGGGTCCAGCATCCCCAGGTATACTAAGCAGTTCTGCAACAGGCCCCAGGGATAGGGCCCCAAAAATAGAGCCCCAGTGCAAACCTTTTTGGAAACTTTACATAAGCCTCAAAGTGTCCCATACCAATGCTAAAGAAGGCACTGACAGTACAGCCTTTCCTAAACAGCTCAGACACCCTTAGACAACAAATCACCAGGAGACAAAAATGTGATTGCCTCAAGGGAGAGTCATGTTTGAGGGGAGAGGGCTCCATTTGGGGAAACAAGTCCTTGGCATGGCTCAGTGGAGAGTCCATCTTGGCATGCACCAGTCACATGACACCTTAAAGGCCTCTTTCCTATCCTCCTATCAGATAGAGCAGAATGCTCTGAGTCTCCAGGTATGTCCCCTCCAGGGCAACAGCAGTAAACCTGCCCAAACACCACAGGTAAAATATATCACTGTGATATTAGATACAAGTTATGTACATGACCGTCAAGCACACTTTGTGCTCCTTATTACCGACATGGCCCAGTGGCTATTTGTTGAGATACCCTGGAAGCATTTAAACAAAATGAACATCTGTAGGTTCGGGGCCAGAAAATGGGTGTCCTCTTTACTCCACCAATGATGACTGCACCAAGAAGCAGCTCATCTTGTCCATCCACTCAAGAAATGTGGAGAGGTAAGAAAAAAAATATCGCAGTTCCCCAGGCTCTTCGAGATGAGTGGACTAGCTGTGTTTCCCTTGAAGGAGGAACTCTGGAAGTCTCATGTGGAGCTCTCAGTAACTTGTAGAGTCCTGGAGAGCCTGGACTCCAGGCTCTTGGGGGGAAAATGAACAATAAATAAGGGCCTGAAAGGCTCAAAGAAATTAGCCGAGAGGCACAGGCTTCAGTTCTGAGCAAGTGGAAGAGCTGACTGTTGGTCAGTTGGTGGGCCTTGGGCCTCGCCCCCTTCCCAGCACTTGAGATGGGTGAGATGGGTCTCCAAGTTGTAGGGCAGTGAGCCCACCTCTCCCAGGAAGCTCCTGTCAAGGGGACTTGGGCCCAGAGCTCAGATCTCCATAAGCGTGATCTTGAAGAGATCACCATGCTCTCCATGTTGAGGAATGAAGGTGTCCTCATTTGAATAGTGTTCAATGATGTTGTCATCCATGTTCACCAGGCCACCCTTGCTCTTCTTATGAAGCTTTGTGATTTTCTCCACTGGCAGCCCATACTTCTCAGACAGTGATTCCATCAGGCCCTTCACTGTGGGCAAACTCAGCATCAGGGCGTCGGACACCTCATCACTCTCCTTCTGCACCTACAAAAGCACTAGCTTCACATTTTCTTCTTTAATCTGCTTAGATGGTGTTGGACTAAACTTCTCTTCCATGAGCCTGAACATCCATTTATTGAGGACGCTGCCTTCTCGAGTTCATCATCTGTGTTGTAATATACCTGTCCAGTCCTCTGCAGGTCTTGAAAGTGGACATCTGGTTTGAAGAGCACATGATGTCATGATGTCACTTTTCTTCTGTAAAGGTATGGTGGCCAGCTTCCCATCAAAGGAGTTGTTGCACTGGGTTTGGAGGCCTGGCCCTTCTCTTTCTTCCTATTCTGCTTTCTCTCTTCATCTTGGATTTTTCTTTCTGCTCCCTTGTCTAAGAAGACCTTGATCTGGTAGTATGCTCTATCGACGGGTTTATTGCTGCAGTTATTGTAACTGTATGTGTCAATCTGAATCATCAAAGGAAATCCTTTCACACCCTTCTGGGAGGAGAAATCTGTACTCAAGCAATTCATGGTGGTGAAAAATCTTTGCCTCTTTGTTCACATCCCAGTTGAGGGAAACAGCATTGTACGCGATCTCTTCAATATTTCCAGTGGTGCTAAAGCTCTTCTTGTAGTCAGTGATGTCAAGGACCCTCTGTGCTTGGCAGTGTGCTGCCAAGAATGCCAGTACTTCCAGAATTTCAGCTGTTCATTTCGGTTTCTGTTTTCACTGAAGACCACCATTACCACACTCCTGACTTTGCTGATGGGGTGTTGGAAGCATTTGTTGTTTCCAGTCTCACTGAGTGTTATGGCATAGAATTGTCCTTTTTTGAGGTAGGTCATGGGGCCCTCCCCCTGCTTCTGATGGAGAGATTTGGTGGCTTCCAGGGTGTACTGAAATGTACCACTCCCCGCCTGGTCGTCTTCAGCACCAGCAGAAGTACTCCGAAACTTCTCTGAGGCCCCATCCTTGAAGCTCTCACTGTAAGTTCTGCAGGCATACTGTGCTAGTCGTTCTTGAGATAGGAGCTGTGGCTGGCTATTGAGGGAAGGTCATACTGAGTCTTTTCAAATATGCGCGGAAGTAGTGCACAGGGGTGCCGTGAACACTGGTGTGAAATCCTCAGCTTTCACCACAGTGATGCCTGACATGGGGATGACAGCCAGACTCTCTGTGCTAGACACACTATACTGCTCAAGCTTGGAACTCCCCATGTGCTCTTGGCTCAGGCAGAGGTTCACTGGGGTGGTCTTCAGGACCTGCACTCGGTTCTCTTCTCCACTCAAGTGGCTCTGGACTTCACTGGTGCCGAGACAGTTTCTTTTATCCGGGTCTTCTTGGCTGTCACTTGCTTTGCTCACAGACAGAATTTACTTGTCTTGAGGAACTTGTAGTAGTCATAGAGAAAGCCTACGGCAGCAGCACTGTCCTCATCCCCATTGATGCGCATCATGGCTTAGGTGGCCACAGTCAAAGGGTTCTCCAGGTAGGACTTCCAGGCTTCATCCTCAGTCAAACAGGCTCTTCGGGTGTTGAAGGGAGGGTCACTGGGCACGGGCACTAAGTCCACTAGTCTTTTATTATTGTCTGACTCTTGTGACACATTTGATCCAATGAACTCGTTTGCCTTTTCCTGGAGCCTCAGCCTCTGGTGAAACTGGACTTTCAAGTCTGTGCAGGTGAAGGTGTGTGAGAGCACAGAGATGGCAGAACAAGAGCTACAGGTAATTCTGCTTTCATCCCTCCTCACCACTCTTGCTTGCCTGTGCCCTCACCTATCCAGAAAGGAGAGATGGGGGGGCCTTGAATGGGGCCTGCATTTGGAGGTGGCCCAGTGTGGAGTCCTCCCGGGCCATGATAGGGGCAGACACAGAGTGGAAAGCCTCAAAGTCACATTTTGTTGAATATAAAACTGGTATGTTTATGATAGAGAAATTTGGAAAATCGGAAGTTAAAACTCAGCTTCTGGAGAATGCTATCCTAACAGTAACAGTAAGTGTAAACGCACACACACACACACACACACACAGGGCTATTAGTTTTGTTTTGCTCTGTTCTGAGACTGGATCTAGTTACTCCTCTCAGGTTGGCCTTGGTCTCCCAAGTGTTGGCATTAAGCCTGCCCTTGCTTATTAAAAAGGCAAAATGCACACAATGTTTGGAAACATAATAGTATAAGTATTATATATTTCTTCTAAAATATCTTGCAGACATGCCCAATGTGCAATGGGTGTCCAGTACTCTGCATACTTCATGTCTTACTTATATTCCATTGTTGGACATTTAGGTAATTCTCAGCGTTTTACTACAATCAGCACTACCACAGGCACACAGTAAGGGGCTCCTTTTGAATGCTTTTTTTTTTTAATATAAAGACTCATTGGATGGAAAATAAGACCCTTAGCTGTGCTAAAAGCACATGACACTTTCTGCTGATGCATCTTCTTGTCTACACTACTCATATGGTGGACATGTGTGACTATTGAATTTAAACAAAATTAAAAGTTCATGTCCTCATTTTCATGGGGAACACATATGGCAAGTAGCTACTGTTCTGGGCAGCAGGAACTCAGCACTTTTATCTTTCTAAAAAATTCTACCATGCAGTTCAAGTCCACAAGACCACCAGTCCACACTGTCCCTAGCAAGACAGGACAAAGGTGGCCAGTGCTGGACTCTGTAATGCCTTAAAAAACTCTGCCAGCCTAATGCACACTATCCTGTTTGAGCCATTTCATTTCTTTAATTATTAGCAATTCGGAATGCTTTTGTTCATGCATTAACTTTCACATATATCTTTCTTTGGAAATTAAGAAGTTAGGCTATTTTCTGACTAGCTTTTCCATACCAAGATCAGTCTTCAGAGAGTAAATTAGATTGCAGAACCTTTTGCAGTTTACTGTATTTCCTTTTTTTTTTTTACCCTCTGAAGAGCACAGTGCTCGGCTAGCCAAACCTCCCTCTATTCTTCTTCCTGGCTTTTGTGTTCCTGTCATTCTCTGTAAGACACAATCCCGAGACTACACAGATATCCCTCACCATTTGCCAAAAAACATTAAAAAAAATAATGACCTCATTACCCACTTATTTAAGTGCTCATAGGTACTTACGTATTTTTCTACTTTGTCCACATACTCTTTGAACTTATCAAACTGTTTTCAATAGTTTGCCTTCTAGTATTTGCAGAGAAATAATGTCTTCACTATTCTTTTCCAAAAGAAAAATTTATACCTTTTGACCTAGTCGTTCTCCTCTCAAAATAATCCTGATGATTCTTTTGAATCATTTCCATCACCTGAAGAAATTTCATTTATAAATTAGACCAAAAGTTCAGTTCAAATTATAGATTTGATATAGATGTGGGACACCTGGATATGTTCATAGCACCAAGGCCATCCTCTGGGGACATGGCTTTGCTTATTCAAGTTTCCCCATGGGCCTCTTAGAACTGGTTGGGCTGTGGCTTTTGTTGTTATTGTTTGTTTGCTTGTCTTCTGAGGCAGTCTTAATTGGTAATCCAGATTAGCTTCATACTCACTATGGAGCCCAGGGTTACCTTGAACTCCTGCTTCTTTTGCCTCCACCTCCCAATGTCAGTGCTCTTAAGCATGCACCACCTCCACAGTAGGTTATGGTGCAGAGGAACAAACCTAGGGCTTATGCACTCTAAGTATCCTGCTAACTGAGGGGCAGCACTAGCCCCAAAGTCCCCTCCAAAGGGCACAATGGGGAGCCCCTTTGGTTCCAGACACAGTCCCAGAGACACCCTGACCCAGGAGAGCCAGCTCCCACCTGCTAAAGTAACAAACAAGTTCCCATTTCTTAGCCCAGGCCTGAATTCTAGTATCCACCTTCTTTTAAATCTGCAAGAAAGAGAGCTCACTTTTTATCCAAAAGAATCTGGAGTTCAACAGTTTTTCTATGGAAAAACCAAACCCCAGCAGCAACTGCAAAGCACATTTGGTGTCCAGAAGCCAGCTCATTTTTCAGGACTCTTGTTCCAACTCCCAAATTCTTTCCAGTCTGTGAAATTCGTCTCCCCACCACTGTAACCGCAAGTGCCTCTCCTGGCACTGGCATGGATCTAAAGTAGCCTGGATCTTGAGGGACTTTTTATTGTTGTAGCTGCTTCTCAACAGAGTGCATGAAGCATTCTTGAATGACTGCGACTTGGCAACGCTGTGGGGATCTGGAAAGTATTGAGGTGACCTTAAGTCCATTTTAGTAAGGAGGCCAATCACTCTGAAATCCCTGGCAGCCCATCAGTCAAGCCAACAGCCCAAAGTTACCTACAGCTCAGTTCTGAAGGCAAAGGGCTCTGGGGGCATTTGCCAGTATCTGAAATAATTTTTGGTTGATAACACTTAGGTGGAAGAGTGGCAGTGAATTTGGCACCTGTTTATAGGGTAAGGAGCAGGACCCATGCTCAGCACACCTTTGGGGGGGGAGAAGTCCACACAAAGGACCAGCTGGAGCCCCAGAGGTAGAGACTCCGTGGCTTGGACTTCCACTGAGTGCCCAGGGTCATCAGGCATCATGCCATGAGAACAAAGACTGCATTTTGCAGCCAGACATTTGTAAAAGGAGATGGCTGGGGAAGAGCCTTGAACTCATTGGCACAGGAGACACTTTTTCTTCTAAGAGGTTTAGTGTGTCTGGTTTTATGTTGAGGTCTTTGATCCACTTGGACTTTAGTTTTGTGCAGGGTGAAAAGTATGGATCTATTTGCATTTTTCTACATGTAGACATTCAGTTAGACCATCACCATTTGTTGAAGATGCTGTCTTTTTTTCATTGAATGGTTTTGGCATCTTTGTCAAAAATCAGGTACCCATAAGTGTGGATTTATGTCACAGTCTTCTATTAGATTCCATTGATCCACCAGTCTGTTTCTATGCCAGTACCATGCAGTTTATAGTATTATTCTTCTATAGTACAGCTTGAGATCAGGGATGGAGATACCTCCTGAAGATCTTTTACTGTAGAGAATTGTTTTAGCAATAATGGGTTTCTTGTTGTTCCATATGAAGGTGAGAATTTTTCTTTGAAGGTCTATAAAGAATTGTGTTGGTAATTTGATGGGAATTGCATTGAATCTGTAGATTGCTTTTGATAAGATGGCCTTTTTCACTGTATTAATCTTGTCAAGCCATGAACATGGGAGATCTTTCCATCTTCTCATATCTTCTTCTAATTCTTTCTTCAGAGACTGGAAAATTTTTTTTTTCATACAAGTCTTAGACTTGCTTGTTTGGGTTCACACCAAGGTACTTTATGCCCTTTGTGGCTATTGTGGCTATTGTTTCCCTAATTTCTTTCTCGGCCCTTTTGTCTTTTGTATACAGGAGGGCTACTGATTTTTTTGAGTTAATTTTTTAGTTGGTTTTTTTATTATTTTGAATTAATTTTCTGAGCCACTTTGTTAAAGGTGTTAATCAGCTGTAGGGGTTCCCTGGTTTAATTTTTGGGGTCACTCAGCTATACTATCATATCATCTGCAAATAGTGATACTTTGACTTCTTCCTTTCCAATTTGTATCCCCTTGATCTCCTTTGTCTTACTGCTCTAGCAAGAACTTCAAGAACAATTTTGAAGAGATATGGAGAGAGTGGGCAGCCTTGCCTTGTCCCTGATTTCAGTGGGATTGCTTTAAGTTTCTCTCCATTGAGTTTGATATTGGCTATAGGCTTGCTGTATATTGCCTTTACTATGTTCAGATATGTGCCTTGTATCCCTGATCTCTCCAAGTCTTTAACCATGAATGGATGTCAGATTTTTTCAAATGCCTTTTCAGCATCTAAGGAGATGATTATGTGGTTTTTCTTCTTCAGTTTGTTTATGTGATGGATCACATTGACGGATTTCCGTACACTGAACCACCTCTGCGTGCCTGGGATGAAGCCTACTTGGTCATAGTGGATGATATCATTGATGTGTTCGGTTTGCAAGTATTTTGTTGATTATTCGGTTTGCAAGTATTTTGTTGAGTATTTTTGCATCAATGTTCATGAGGGAGATTGGCCTGAAATTCTCTTTCTTTGTTGAGTCTTTGTGAGGTTTAGGAACCAAGGTGACTGTGGTTTCATAGAATGAGTTTGGTAATGTTCCTTCTGTTTCTATTTTGTGGAATAGTTTGAATAGTATTGGTGTTAGCTCTTCTTTGAAGGTTTGGTAGAATTCTGCACTGAAGCCATCTGGCCCTGGGCTTTTTTTGATGACAGCTTGTATTTCTTTAGGGGATATAGGACTATTTAATTGGCTTACCTGGTCTTGATTCAGCTTTGGCATTAGACTTGGTCAAGAAAATTGTCCATTTCATTTAGATTTTCAAATTTTGTGGCATATAGACTTTGGAAGTAAGACCTAATTATTGTTTGGATTTCTTCAGTGTCTGTGGTTATGTCCCCCTTTTCGTTTCTGATTTTGTTGATTTGGATAGTTTCTCTCTGCCTTTTAGTTTGGCTAAGGGTTTGTCTATCTTGTTGATTTTCTCAAAGAGCCAGCTTTTGGTTTCAGTGATTCTTTGAATTGTTTTATTTGTTTCTAATTGATTTATTTGAGCCCTGAGTTTGATTATTTCCAGCTGTCTACTCCTTTTTGGTGTGTCTGCTTCTTCTTTTTCTAGGGTTTTTAGGTGAGCCATTAAGTTGCTTGAATGTGCTGTCTTGAATTTCTTCATGAAGGCACTTAGTGCTATGAACTTTCCTGTTAGCACTGCTTTCATTGTGTCCCACAAGTTTGGGTATGTTGTGTCTTCATCTTCATTGAGTTCTAGGAAGACTTTAATTTCTTTATTTATTTCTTCCCCAGTGCAGCTGTCATTTAGTAGCATGCTGTTCAGTTTCCAAATGTGTGTGTAGGCTTTTTGCTATTTCTGTTGTTGTTGAGGTCCAGCTTTATTCCATGGTGATCAGACAGGATACAGGGGATTATTTCAATCTTTTTGTATCTGTTGAGGCTTGCTTTGTGACCAACTATATGGTCTATTTTGGAGAAGGTTCCATGAGGTGCTGAGAAGAAGGTAAATTATTTTGTGTTTGGGTGTAACCTTCAGTAAATGTCTGTCAGGTCCATTTGATTCATGACCTCTGTTAGAGACATTGTTTCTTTGTTTAATTTGTTTTGTTGACCTGTCCTTTGTTGAGAGTAGGGTGTTGAAGTCTCCTACTATTAATGTGTGGGGATCTATGTGTGGTTTAAATTTTATCAATGTCTCTTGTACAAATGTGGATGCCCTTGTATTTGGGCATAGATGTTCAGGATTGTGATGTCTTCTTGGTGGAGTTTTCCCTTGATGAGTATGAAGTGTCCTTCCCCATCTCTTTTGATTAATTTTGGTTGAAAGTCTATTTTATCAGATATTAGAATGGCTACTCCTGCTTGCTTCTTGGGTCCATTTGCTTGGAACCCTTTACCCTCAGGTAATGTCTATCTTTGTGATTTAGGTGAGTTTCTTGTATGCAACAGATTGTTGGGTTTTGTTTTTGCATCCATTCTGTTAGTCTGTGTCTTTTTATTGGAGAATTAAGTCCATTGATGTTGAGAGAGATTAACGTCCAGTGGCTGTTAGATCCTTTGATTTTTATGTTGGCTGTAGTCATAAGGTTGTGTGTTTGGTTGCTTTTTCTTTTACTGTAGTGAGGTTAATTATTTCCTGTGTTTTCTTGAAAGGAGCTAGTTTTCTTGGGTTGTATTTTCCCTTCTAGTGTCTTCTGTAATGTTGGATTTGTGTGTAGGTATTGTTGAAATTTATTTTTGTCATTGAATAGCTTGTTTTCTCTGTTTATGAGGACTGACAATTTTGCTGGGTATAGTAGCCTGGGGTGACGTCTGTGTTCTCTTAGGGTCTGCATGATATCTGTCCAGGCTCTTCTTGGTTTCATAGTCTCTGTTGAGAAGTCAGGTGTGATTCTAATAATGGGTTTGCCATTATATTTAACTTGGCCTTTTTCCCTTGCAGCTTTTAGTATCTTTTCTTTGTTCTGTATACTTACTGTTTTGATTATTATGTGGTGGGAGGATTTTCTTTTCTGGTCTAATTTATTGGGTGTTCTGTAGGCTTCTTGAATTCTTATTGGTCTCTCCTTTAAGTTGGGGAAATTTTCTTCAATGATTTTGTTGAAGATATTTTCTCGTCCTTGGAGCAGGGAATCTTCTTTTTCCTCTACACCTATTATTCTTAGGGTTTGTCTTTTTATGTTGTCTTGTATTTCTTGGACGGTCTGTCTCAGGAATTTTTTTAGATTTAACATTTTCTTTGACAGATACATCTATTTCTTCCATTGTATCTTCCACACCTCAGATTCTTTCTTCCATCTCTTGTAGTCTATTGGTTATGCTAACCTCTGTGGTTCTTGTTTTCTTCCCTAAGCTCTTTCTTTCCACAATTTCCTCCATTTGTCTTTTCTTTAAGTTTTCCAATTCTATCTTCAGGTCTTGAGCCATTTTGTTGATTTCCTTCACCTGTCTGACTGTATTTTCCTGTTTTTCCATCAATTCCCTCAGCTGTTTTTTTGAACAATCCTCTGTTTCTTTTATTTCATTTAGTGATTTAAGCATTTCCTCTCTCTAGGCTACTAACTGTTTGGCTGCAACTTCCTCTATTTCTTTCTGGATGGCCATAAACTGTTTTAATCTTCTTCTATTTCTTTATGCATTTTATTTGTTTCCTCTGTTATCTTCTTTGTGATCATAGATGCTAGGTCCTCTTCTTGCATTTCAATTATGCTGGGGTGCCTAAGGCTACCTGTCCCTGGATAACTGGGTTCTGGAGATGTCATATTGCTCTGGCTTTTGTTGGTTGAACTTTTATGCTGGCCTCTACCCATTGGGTTATCTTGGGTTTTTGAAGTTGGTTTGTGGTTTTTCCTGGAATCCTGTGGTGGAGAGAATCCCTTTGGCAGGAAGATGTTTTTTTCTGAAGAAAGCCTTCTCAGCTTTTTGGGTATAATCACTGGGTGGATGCTGTTTTTCAGGAGTTGCCGCTGCTCACCTAAGGCATAGAGAGACCTGAATGGTAACTGTGGTCCTTATTAGTCGAGAAGGCTCTCCTCTCACCAGGAGAAGTCCTGAAGACAGCTGCCCTGTTTCTTGCTGTGAATTTAGTGATCTGCTGTTGTAACCTGTGTGTCCTGTGGTTTGGTCAGTTTCATTAGGGATAAGTGGTTGCCCCATGGAGCAATATCTGGGGTTTGATCTCGGGGATCCCGGGCTTTTGTAGGTCTGAGTTTGGGGCTCTGTGCCCCAGTACCCAAGCAGTAATCTGTGGCTGGTGAGTACTGCTCTCCTGGTAACAGCTATCTGGTGCACAGCAGGTACCTGGGTTGGGCCAGTCTGCGAGACCTTTTCCAGGGATATACTGGGTGGCCTAAGTCTGCCCCCTTTGCTTAGTTCCCTGTGAGGATTTCTCCAGACAGTGACACCAAGTCTCTGCTGTCCTGGAGCACACAGTTCTGTCTGTGAGGAATAGTTGGTACAAAGCGAGTCTCTGGGCTGGCGGCACGTGTGCCTGCCTGCTAGTCTGTGGGAGCTGGGTGCCCAACTATTCTTTGTGCTTCCGGCCTAGGGCCAGTTCGCTGATGGGGCTAGTACCAGCCCGTCTGTGAGAGACTTTTCCCAGGTAAAGCCTGGCTATCCCAAGTCAGTACTGTTTCCTTCCTTCCCTGTGGGGGCCTCTCCCGACAGGAACTCCCAGACTGTGTTGCACTAGGGCGAGCAGCTCTGTCTGTGCAAGAGAGCTGAACCCACAGTTCCTCTGTGTGCTGGTGCTGGCGCTGGCACTGGTTGGTGGCGGGAGCCCAGTTCAACACTGAAAATATTGATGGAAACATGGTGAGGAATGGTAAAGTTTCCCCAGGTGACCACATTCTTTGTGCCTGCAAAAGAGTAAGCTTGGAAAGGGAAGTTCCTGGCAACCATGAGGAAGAGAACCCCTAAACACCACATATCAATGGGGTAAGCATCCTATTCCTCCAGTGCAAAGAGTTCTGGGGCACAATAGGGCAGAGTGCCACAGAAACCCCGCAGTTCCCGCCCAGGAGTAACTTTGACAGCGAGGCTAAAATCGATCAGCTTGGTGTTCCCCCTGCAGTCCACAAGGATATTTGTGGCTTTGATGTCTCTGTGGACAACTTGATTATCATGGCAATAACTCACTGCATGTATGATCTGGGTAAATATTCTTTGAGCCTCACTCCTGTAATGACCCCCATTCCAGGATGAGCCACAGCAGCTCTCCCTCTAAGAAGTCCTCCGTCACCAGGTTGGTGGTCTCTTTCGTCTCGACCATGTGAAACAGCTTGATGATATTAGGATGGTTCAGAGATTTCATAATGCTGATTTCACTGTTAATAATTGAGTTGTACTTCTTCTCATTTCTAAGAATTTTTACAGCCACACAAGTCATACTGGGCACATGGAAGGCCAGTTTGACTTGTGAAAAGTGTCTATGTCCCAGAGTCACCATCATCTTATACTCAGTGGTGAAGGGGTCCTCCACAGAGTAGCAGGCCTCCATACCCTGCTTCAGAGTCAGGCCCTCCTCCTTCATATGGCTAGAACCAAACTTTCAATGAGAAAGTTGACAGAGTTAGGAGACAGCCCTAGGAGAGTATTTAGAGCTATGAATTCCTACATCCAAAAGACTAGGAAAGGAAGGAAGGAAGGAAAAAAGGAAAAAAGGAAGGAAGGAAGGAAGGAAGAAAGGAAAAAAGGAAGGAAGGAAGGAAGGAAGGAAGGAAGGAAGGAAGAAAGGAAGGAAGGAATCAGATACATTTCAGACCACCTAAATTGGTACTTAAATGCTCAGATAGACAAGCATGAAGTATGTTCCAAAGCAGTGTACAGCAAAATATGACAGATCAGTTTGACAGGAATCAACTGCAAACTGGAAGAACAAACCAAAGGATTCTGGAAACAAGGAGCCACTGATAAGAAAAGACTGTCATTCTCTAACCCTGAGCTCACGTGTACTGTGAGAGAGCAGGCACTGATAAAATTAGATGCAAAAGTAGTTTATAGGACAACAGACACCCCAGAAAACTAGTGTGTCCAGGCTGGGGAGCCAGCCTGTGAGTCCAGGTACAACTAGCTCTGCAGAGGACCTACCTATATTCGGTTCTCAGACCCAGGTCAGGTGGCTCACAATTGCTCCAACCCCAGCTCTAGGAGATCCTACACCACTAGCCTCTGAGAGCATCCATTCACGTGTGCACACACCCACACACAAATGCACTCACTGCTACTACATATCACTTAAATAGTGATAATGTCTTTCTATATAACTTTATTAATATGAGGGCATCAGATCCTACAGGTAGTTTTGATCTGGCACGGGAATGCTGGACATCAAACCTAGTTCCAAGAGTGCTCTTGAACTGATGGTCCATCTCTGCAGACTACCCCACCCCAAATAAATCTTTCTTTTAAAACCCAGAGGGTCCATCTCAGGAATTGGAGAAAAGTTTCTGTTTATTAAATAAACATAATAAAATGTTCTAAGTTATACAACAGAAGGCACTTACTATATGATGGTCCAAAAGCTTCTAAAAGTCCAAGTATAATCTGTCACGAGTGCAGAAGTCCATTCGCTCTCCAACAACAAGAGCTTCTGCTCTGTAAGACAGGAGGAGTGAGAATGGTGTGAGTGTGTGAGGGACAGAATAGAAGGAGAGTCTTTGTTTATTAAATAAACATAGTAAAATATTGTAGGTTAGAGAACAGAAGGAATTTACTATATGGTGGTCAAAACAGCTTCTAAAAATCCAAGTATAATCTGTCATGAGCGCAGAAGTCCAATTGCTCTCCAACTAACAAGAGCTTCTGCTCTGTAAGACAGGAGGCCAGGCTCAGCCAGACCCTTAAGTGGATAGATATCACAATGGCTCTTTGTGATGTCAGAGCAAGGAATGGACCAATGATCACTAGGCACATCATCCTGGGTTCCCTCACATTCTATCCTCAGGGACAGGAAAGCTGGTCTTGGGCAGTGGGGCAGTAGGGACCTGAGGAAGCTGGTTACACTCAAATTTCTGTCCCCAATGATTCCCAGGGATCCACCTCTTCCTGATAGGCCCACTGTCCAAGGTCCACAGTTTCCCCCACATGGTGCCACCTGGTTGGAACAATGTTCAAACACTTGATTCTTTGTGGAACTTTTGACACCCAAACCTTAAGGAGGATACAAACACACACACACTATATCTAGACATGATACAACTAACTGTTTCCTGACTGAGAGTCCTTCAAGGGTCAGCTGATGGACCTTAGAGGAGGTCGTAGTGAAAGTCAGGAAAGTCTCAGAAAGATGAACATGTGGCAGTTAGAAAAGCTAGAAAAGTGGAGGCAGGAGGATCAGTTCAAGTCATCTTTGGCCACACAGGGATGCTGAGGCCAGCCTGTGCTACAGGAGACCCTGCCTCACCAAATACAAAAACAATAGCAAAGAGAAGATGAGAAAGGACTGCTTTTGTTTTCTGTATGACCTAGGTTCCCAATGCTTCATAAGTTAATGGTTGCTGTTACACATGGGGCATAGCCACAAGTGCGTGTGACAACAATGCTTGAGGATGGAGAGCTGATCAGCCATTTCCATGCTCCTGAAGCTAGGCTGCTGTCACCTCCCACCAAAAGTCATCACTTTTACACATTAAAGGGACCTCATAGCACCCATCCAAGCTACAGCACATACACCAGAGAAACTGGGTGGAAGTTTACAAGAGGTCAAGAAGGATGTTCACTCTTAAGAGAATGTGCATGCCAGCTGAAGGCAGCACGTGTCTACACATCACTCACTTAACCACTGGATAACAAGTCTAGTTAACTAATTCCTCACAATGACTCTTTGTGGTGTCAGAGCAAGGAACGACCTAGCCATGCCTGGGCACCAACCATACTGATTCCCTCAGTTTCTGCCCTCAAGGACAGGGAAGGCGTGGTAGCAGGAAAGGCAGGTAGCCAAAGCAGTAGGGACCTGAACCAGATAGTTCTGCCCAGTTTTCCCTTGCTGCCTGTGACCCTCTTCCTCCTGTAAGACCCCACTTCCCCACACAGTGCCACCTGCTGGGGCCTAGTGTTCAAACACATGACTCTTTGTGGTACATTTGCCATCTAAAGCAACAGCCTCCAGGGTGTTGTCCTTCAGTGTGTGGTAGACACTGATATTCATCCATTAGGGGACAGGTAGCATGCTTCCCTTTTCACTTGCTACCTAACAGTCTAGTGGCTGGCTTTCTGCATACAAAGCTGAGCATATATACACTAAAGGACATCAATTCCTTTCTCATTAGTCTCAGGTGAATGAGAAATGGATAGCGGGCTTGGGCTGATGTTAGGATGCTGTGGTGATTAATCATTGTTGTCTAAATGAGTACACTAGGAATTAACTGAGAGGGTGGCTCTCAGGAATCTATGGGGGTGACCCTAGCTGAGACTCTTAGCAGCGGGGGATATGGAGCCTCATGTGCCCACCTCCTGTAGCCAGGCAGGACTTCCAGTAAAGGGAGCCAGTGGAGGGAAGTCACCCACCCACAAAACCTTCAACCCAAAATGTGCCCTGCCTACAGGAAGTGCAGGAATAAACATGGAGCAAAGATGGAGGGAATAGGCAACCAATGACTGACCCAACTTGAGACTGACCCTATGGGAGAGAGGCAACCCCTTACACTATTAATACTGCTCTGCTCTGCTTGCAGATGGGGGCCTAGCATAACTGTCTTCTGAGAGGCTTCATCCAGCAGTGAATGGAAACAAATGCAGAGACCCACAGCCAAACACTAGATGGAGCTTGGGGAATCTTGGGAAAGAGTGAGAGGAAGGAGTGGGGAAGCTGGAGGGGTCAAGGATACCAGAAGAAGCCCTACAGAGTCAACTAACCTGGGCCCATGGGGGCTCACAGAGACTGAATCACCAACCAAAGGGGCATGCTTGTGCTGGATCTTGGCCCTCTACACATATGTAGCAGAGGTGCAGATTGTTCTTCATGTTGGTGCCTTAACAATTGGAGCAAGGGCTATCTCTGACTCTGTTGCCTGCCTTTGGATTCCTTTCCCATAGCTGGTCTGCCTTGTCTGGTGTCAGTGGGAGAGGATGCCCACAGTCCTTTGGCAACTTGATGTGCCAGGGTGGGCTGGTACCCATGAGAGACCTCCCTTTCTTTGAGGAGAATGGGAGTGGGGAATGGTGTGAGTGTGTGTGAGGGAGGGAATATGAAAAGAGTAGGAAAGAGGGCTGCAATCAGGTTGTAAAGTGGATAAAGAAATAATTTTTAAATATATGCTTTAATTGAAACCCAGGCTGTTGGTGTACATGAGAAGGATACTCCTTGGTTGAATTATTGGAGACTCACCCTAAGTCTGGATATTTTGAGGCTTCACCTTCCAAAGGTGGTCGATATCAAGACACAGAAAAAGGAAGGTGTGCTTTTCTGTCTACTTGTTGTAACTCTCACTGGCAAGTTCAAATGTTCTATGCCCTCTGTTAGCTGGTGTCAGAAGCTACTTCTGGATTCCAATGTGCACTGAAAACTGGCAGCTCACTAGGAGCTCTCTGGGACTCCAGCACCAGACTGGGGCTGCTGAGACACCTTCTGTCTTAGTTATTTTTCTATTGCTGTGAAGATACACTATGACCACAGCTGTTTATAAAAGAAAGGGATGTAAATCAGCATTTGATCACAGTTTGAAGGGCTAGGCCAGTACCATCACAGTAGGAAGCATTGCAGGATTCATTGTAGGCATGGCAGACATCGCACTGGAGCAGTAGCAAAGACTTTACACCTCCATTTGCAGTCTGAGAGATATAGGGCCTTACTTGCACTTTTGAAACCCCACTGACATACCCGTTCAACAAGTTCACACTTCCTAATCCTTCCTAAGAGTATCTGGGAGCCAAATACTCAAACTCAAATATATGAGTCCTCAATGGGCACCTGCACTCTCATGCGTAATGTCATTCTCACTATCCCAGAAGACAGTGAGTGAATATATTGAAAATGAGCACGAAAAATTGTTGGACGGTGGTGGCATGCTTTTATTTCCAGCATGTGGGAGGCAGAGGCTGGTGGGTCTGTGAGTTCGAGGCCAGCCTGCTCTACAGAGTGACAATCAGGACCTTCAGGGCCATGGAGAGAAACCCTGTCTGGGGGGAAAAAAAAGCAAAACAAAGCCAAATGCCACCTGAATTGTCCATACAAAATATGATCTTTCTCAGCTGTGGGTGATGGAGCCATATCCAGGTATTTTGTTTTCTTCCTGACCTTTAGAAACACCTGTTTTGATAAGATATAAAAGAAATAGAAGTTGATTAATTGTGCTGCTGGAGGTTGCCAAGTCAAGATTAAGACACCAGCAGATTCTGGGTGGCATGAGGGCTGCTTTCTCCATCTAATATGTTTCTAGGTTGTGTTTTCTTACATGGATAAGAGAGGAATTGAATTCAGTTTTTCAAGATCTTAAAAAAAACAAAACAAACTGAGACTTAAGGCCACCTGATGGGCAAAGTGCATGGAATCTTAAGTAAGAAGTGGGAAATAGTTAGATCTGGAGAGGACAGGAACCGCACAAGGAGAGCAACAGAACCAGAAAATTTGAACACAAGGGTCTTCCCAGGGACTCATATTCCAACCAAGGAAAATGCATGGAGATAACCTAGAACTCCTGCACAGATGTAGTCCATGACAACGTAGTATCCAAGTGGGTTCCATAGTAATGGGAAAGGGACTGCCTCTGACATAATCTGATAGGCCTGTTCTTTGATCACCTCCCCCTGAGGGGAGAGCAGCCTTACCAGGCCACAGAAGATGACAATGCAGCCACTCCTGATGGGATCTGATAGACTAAGATCAGAAGGAAGGAGAGGAGGACCTCCCCTATCAGTGGACTTGGGAGGGGCAAGCGAGAAGAAGGGGGAAGGAGAGTGGGGCTGGAAGAGGAGGAGGGAGGGGCTTATTGGGGGATTCAAAGTGAATAAACTGTAATTAATAAAAAATAAAAAAAAAATAATAAACCTGTACAACATAACTCTTCAAAAGCTATCCTCACTTGAATATAATGTTTCCTTCTCTAAAGCCCATATCTCCTTCTTAAAGTACAATTCCTGTGACTAATGCTAACTCCAAGCAAAAGGAGCCTTTCTAGTCACTTCAGGAGTGGCTCCTTATCATTGGGATCCCCAGCCATGAAACAACTGAGGGAGTTCTTGGCCATGGCAGATCTTCTAGAAGCTGGATTCTCCAGCTCAACGTGGTAGCTAAATATATATTCCTGGATAAGGCCTTGAAGGAACCAGAGGATTGAAGCATTAGAGAAAATCCCGGAAACTGACACAGGCCATGGACATCCTAGAACAGTGCAACTTAGCTCTGGCAATTTCTGACACTGCTAAACCCTTTATATGCTTGTGCATGAGTGATAGGGACTAGCACTAGGAGTTCATTATCTTACTTGTATTGTATGTGTGTGAGTTGTCAGGTCCAAAAGAAACTCTTTCCCTAAATTCCACAAGGGACAAATGGCTCTCTGGAGTGCCTTTTAGCACAGCAAAGTGCATGTCCATCTTCAGGGTCCTTCAGAATCACAAGTACCTGTTACACATTTCAAAGTCCACGTATCCCCCCTAGCCTTTCTCACCTCCTCACCTACTCTAAACTCCTTCCAGCTCACAGGCTTCCCTCCCCTCCACTACTCATCCTCCTTATAAACCTGCTATTTTGGCTACTTTCTTTCCTTGTGTCTCTGTCTGTCTGTCTGTCTGTCTGTCTTCCTGTCTGCCTCTGTCTTCCTTTCTGTCTCTCCCCTCTCCCCTCTATTTTTTAACTCTCTGCTCCTGCTTCTATCCCTGACAGGTCCAGTCTGCTGGCCATGTTCAATCTACTACTTTCTCTCTGTGTTCTGGACTCTTCCAGATGCCTCTGGATGTTCTCTTCTCCTATGCACAATAAACATTTTTCCCTTAGCCATATCATGGAGGGGTCTGTCTGTATGTATATGTACCATGGGCATGCACGGTGCCTGTGAAGGTCAGAAGAGAGTGCTATATTCCCTGAAACTGGAGTTACAGATGCTTTTGAGATGCCATATGGATCCTGAGAATTGCACCTGGGTCCTCTGCAAAAGTTGTAAGTGCACTTAAGTGCTGGGCCAGCTCTCCAGTTCCTTAGCACTGGATGTTTCAACACAAGTTTTGGGCCTCCCAGCAACTGGTCACTAACTGTTTTTAAATAATAAAGATTCTTTTCAGGTTTAATAGAGAAGCATTAAGACAGATTTCAGATGGAATATCTTGTGAATTAAGCAAAAAAGGCAAGTTGAGTGTTTTTAGTTTCCAGTGTGTCTGATAGCATTGCCTGTTGGATCAGTGGAAACTTCAGAATAAAATACAAATCCTCTCCAAGTTTTGTTTTCTTTTTTTTTTTTATTTTTTTTCATTTTTTTTAAATTTTATTTTTCTCATTAGTTACATTTTGTTAATTCTGTATCCCAGCTGTATCCCTCATTCCCTCCCCAATCCCACCTTCCCTCCCTCATCTCCTCCCTGCCCCTTTCCAAGTCCACTGATAGGGGAGGACCTCCTCCCCTCTCATATGACTCCCTTTTGTCAGGTATTTTCAGGACTGGCTGCAAAGTCCTCCTCTGTGGCCTAACAGTACTGCTCCTCCCTTGGGAGGTGGGGAGGTCAAAGAGCCAGTCATTAAGTTCCTGTTAGAAATAGTCTTTGTTCCCCTTACTATGGGAAACCAATTGATTACTGAACTATCACGGGACACATCCGAGCGGAGGTTCTAGGTTTTATCCTCTCATGGTCTTTGGTTGAGTGTCCATCTCAGAAAAGACCCTGTGCCCAGATATGTCTGGTCCTTGTGGAGCTCTTATCCTTTCCACATCAAACTCCCCTTCTTTCATATGATTCCCTGCACTCTGCCGAAGGTTTGGTTATGAGTCTTAGTATCTACGTTGGAGCACTGCTAGGTAGAGTCTTTCAGATGCTTTCTGCGGTAGACTCCTATCATACGTTCAATGCATATCCCATTTGTCTTTCTAAATGAGAATAGATCATCATACCCCGTGTCCGCTTTCTTGATTATCTTCTTTAGGTGTATAGATTTCATTATGTTTATCCTATCTTTTAGGTCTATATAAGCGAGTATATACTATGTTTGTCTTTCTCCTTCTGGGATACTTCACTCAGAATGATCTTTTCTAGATCCTACCATTTGCCTGCAATGGAAATTTCATGATTTCCTCCTTTTTGATTGCTGAGTAGTATTTCATGTGTAAAAATACCACAATTTCTGTATCCATTCCTCTGTTGATGAACATCTGGGTTGTTTCCAGGTTCTCACTATTATTACAAATAAAGCTGCTACAAACATGGTTGAGCAAATGTCCTTACTGTGTACTTGAGCAAATTTTGGGTATATGCCTACCAGTGGTATAGCTGGGTCTTGAGGAAGCGCTATTCCCAATTGTCTGAGAAAGTGCCAGATTGACTTCCAAAGTGGTTGTACCAGTTTACATTCCCACCAGCAATGGAGGAAGGTTTTCCTTTCTCCACAACCTCTCCAATATGTGTTGTCATTTGAGTTTTTCATCTTGGCCATTCTGATGGGTGTAAGGTGAAATCTCAGGGTCCTTTTCATTTGCATTTCTCTAATGGCTAATGACTTTGAGCATTTCTTTAAGTGTTTCTCTGCCATTCTATATTCCTTTACAGAGAATTCTCTGTTTAGCTCCGTTCCCCATTTTTTTAATTGGATTACTTGGTTTGCTGCTTTTCAGATTCTTTAGTTCTTTATATATACTGGATATTAGCCCTCTGTCAGATAAAGGGTTGGTGAAGATTCTTTCCCAATCTGTAGGCAGTCGTTTTGTTTTGATGACAGTGTCCTTTGCTTTACAGAAGTTTTTCATTTTCATGAGGTCCCATTTATTGACTGTTGCTCTTAAAGCCTGTGCTGTTGGAGTTCTGGGTATATGCCTACCAGTGGTATAGCTGGGTCTTGAGGAAGCGCTATTCCTAATTGTCTGAGAAAGTGCCAGATTGACTTCCAAAGTCACAGGAAGTCTCCTGTGCCAATGAGTTCTAGGCTGTTCCCCACTTTTTCTTCTAACAGATTTAGCGTATCTGGTTTTATGTTGAGGTCTTTGATCCACTTAAGACTTTCGTTTTGTGCAGGGTAATAAATGTGGATCTATTTTCATTTTTCTGCATGTAGACATCCAATTAGACCAGCACCATCTGTTGAAGATGCTATCTTTTTTTCATTGAATGGTTTTGGCTGCTTTGTCAAAAATTGAGTATTCATAGATACATGGGTTTATATCTGGGTCTCTTCTATTCGGTTCCATTGATCCTCCTTTCTGTTTCTATGCCAATACCATGCAGTTTTTATTACAATTGCTCTGTAGCTTGAGATTGGGAATGGAGATACCTCCAGATGATCTGTTGTTGTACAGGGTTGTTTTGGAGATTCTAGGTTTTTTGTTTCTCCATATGAAGCTAAGAATCTTTTTTTTCAAGGTCTGAAAAGAATTGAGTTGGTATTTTGATGGGAATCTGTAGATTGCTTTTGGTAGGATGGCTATTTTCACAATGTTAATCCTACCCATCTATGAGCACGGGAGATCTTTCCATCTTCTGAGATCTTCAATTTCTTTCTTCAGAGACTTGAAGTTTTTCTCAAACAGGTCTTTCACTTGCTTGGTTAGTGTCACCCCAAGGTACTTTATGTTATTAGTGGCTATTGTGAAGGGTGTTGTTTCCCTAATTTCTTTCTCGGCCCTTTTGTCTTTGGTATACAGGAGGGCTTCTGATTTTTTTGAGTTGATTTTGTATCCAGCCACTTTGCTGAAGGTGTTTATCAGCTGAAGGAGTTCTCTGGTTGAATTTTTGGGGTCACTCATGTATACTATTATATCATCTGCAAATAGTGACACTTTGACCTCTTCCTTTCCAAATTGTATCTCCTTGATCTCCTTTAGTTGTATTATTGCTCAGGCTAGTACTTCAAGTACTATGTTGAAGAGATATGGAAAGATGGGCAGCCTTGTCTTGTCCCTGATTTCAGTGGGATTGATTTAAGTTTCTCTCCATTGAGTTTGATGTTGGCTGTAGGCTTGTTCTATATTGCCTTTACTATGTTTAAGTATGTGCCTTGTATCCCTGATCTCTCCAATACTTTAAACATGACTGGGTGTTGGACTTTGCCAAATGCTTTTTTGGAGTCCAAGGAGATGATCATGTGGTTTTTCTCCTTCAGTTTGTTTATGTGGTGGATTACATTGATGGATTTCCATATGTTGAACCACCCTTGCATGCCTGGGATGAAGCCTACTTGGTCATGGTGGATGATATCTTTGATGTGTTCTTGTATTCGGTTTGCAAGTATTTTATTGAGTATTTTTGCATCAATATTTATAAGAAAGATAGGTCTGAAGTTCTCTTTTTTTTGTTGGGTCTTTGTGCGGTTTGGGTATCAAGGTGACTGCCACTTCATAGAATGAGTTTGGTAATGCTTCTGTTTCTATTTTGTGGAATAGTTTGAGGAGAATTGGTATTAGCACTTCTTTGAAGGTCTGGTAGAATTCTGCGCTGAAACCATCTGGCCCAGGGCTTTTTTTGGAGGGGAGACTGTTAATGACTGCTTCAATTTCCTTGGGGGATATAGGGCTATTCAGTCTTTCTAGCTGATCTTGACTTAATGTTGGTAGATGGAATCTATCAAGAAAATTGTCCATTTCATTTAGATTTTCAAATTTTGTGGCGTATAGGCTTTTGTAATATGACCTAGTGATTGTTTGGATTTTCTCAGTGTCTGTAGTTATGTCACCCTTTTCGTTTCTGATTTTGCTGATTTGGATAGATTCTCTGCTTTTTAGTTAGCTTGGCTAAGGGTTTGTCTATCTTGTTGATTTTCTCAAAGAACCAGAATTTTCTTTCATTGATTCTTTGAATAGTTTTATTTGTTTCTATTTGATTGATTTCAGCCCTGAGTTTGTTTATTTCCAGCCTTCTGCTCCTCTTGGGTGTATCTGCTTCTTTTTTTTCCTAGGGTTTTCAGTTGGGCCATTATGTTACTTGTATGTGACATTTCAAATTTCTTCTTGAAGGCACTTATTGCTATATATTTTTTTCTGAGCACTGCTTTCATTGTGTCCCATAAATCTGAATATGTGTGCCTTCATTTTCATTGAATTCTAGGAAGTCTTTAATTTCTTTCTTTATTTCTTCCTTAACACAGCTGTCATTGAGTAGCAAGTTGTTCAGTTTCCATGTGTGTGTAGGTTTTTTGTTATTTCCGTTTTGTTGATGTCCAGGTTTCGTTCATGGTAGTCTGATATAATACAAGGGATTATCTCAATCTTTGTATCTGTTGAGGCTTGCTTTGTGACCAACTATATGGTCTATTTTGGAGAAGGTTCCATGCAATGCTGAAAAGAAGGTATACTCTTTTGAGTTTGGGTGGAAAGATCTGTAGACGTCTATTAGGTCCATTTGATTTAGGGACTCTGTAAGTGCTTTTATTTCCCTATTTGGTATCTGTCTAGTTGACCTGTCCCTTGGTGAGAGTGGGGTGTTGAAGTCACCCACTATTAGGGTATTGCAATCAATGTGTGGTTTAAGCTTTAATGATGTTTCATTTATGAATGTGGGTGCTCTTATATTTGGGGCATAGATGTTTAGAATTGTGATGTCTTCTTGGTGAATTTTTCCTTTGATGAAAATATAGTGCCCCTCTATGTCTTTTTTGATTAGTTTTGGTTGAAAATCTATTTTATTAGATATTAGGATAGCCACTCCTGCTTGTTTTTTGGGTCCATTTGCTTGAAAAACTGTTTTCCAGCCTTTTACTCTGAGGTAGTGTTTATCTTTGTTGAGTAGGTGTGTTTCTTGCATGCAGCAGAATGTTGGTTCCTGTTTCCACACCCATTCTGTTAGTCTGTGTCTTTTTATTGGAGAGTTGAGTCCATTGATGTTGATAGATAATAATGACCATTGAATGTTATTTCCTATTATTGTGGAGTTGACAATGTTACTGTGAATCATTGTTTGTTTGCTTTTGCTTTTTGTTGGAAATTATCTTTAACCTATGTTTTCTTGGGTATAATTGTTTTCATTGGATTGGAATTTTCCTTCTAGTATCTTCTGTAGGGCTGGGTTGCTGTTCAAATATTGCTTAAATTTAGTTTTGTCGTGTAATATTTTATTTTATCCATCTATCTTGATTGAACGGTTTGCTGGGTAAAGTAGTCTAGGTTGGCATATGTGGTCCTTTAGGGCCTTTATGATATCTCCCCAGGCCCTCTGGCTTTCATAGTTTCTGATGAGAAGTCCGGTGTGATTCTGATAGGTTTGCCTTTATATGTTACTTGGCCTTTTTCCCTTGCTGCTTTTAGTATCTTTTCTTTGTTCTGTAGATTAAGTATTTTGACTATGATGTGGCGTGAGGAGTTTCTTCTCTGATCTAGTCTATTTGGTGTTCTGTAGGCCTCTTGTATGTTTGTAGACATCTCTTTCTTTAGGTTGGGAAAATTTTCTTCTATGATTTTCTTGAAAATATTTTCTGCATCCCCCCATAAGCCCCTCCCTCCTCCCATCCCAATCCCACCCTCCCTCCTCCCTCTGCTTGCATGCCACTCCCCAAGTCCACTGATAGGGGAGGTTCTCCTCTCCTTTCTGATCTTAGTCTGTCAGTTCACATCAAAAGTGGCTGTATTGTCCTCCACTGTGGCCTGGTAAGGCTGCTCCCCCCCCCAGAGGGAGTTGATCAAAGAGCAGGCCAATCAGATTATGTCAGAGGCAGTCCCTCTTCACATTACTATGTAACCCAATTGGACTCTGAACTGCCCTGGGCTACATCTGTGCAGGGGTTCTAGGTTATCTCCATGAATAGTCCTTGGTTGGAGTATGAGTCTCTGGGAAGTTCCCTATGTTCAAATTTTCTTGTTCTGTTGCTCTCCTTGTGGAGACCCTGTCCTCTCCAGCTCTTACTATTTCCCAGTTCTTACCTAAAATTCCGTTCACCTGCCCAACAGTTGCCCATCCGGCTCAGCATCTGCTTTGATAGTCTGAAGGGCAGAGGCTTTCAGAGGCCCTCTGTGGTAGGTTCCTAGGTTGTTTCCTGTTTTCTTCTTCTTCTGATGTCCATCCTCTTTGCCTTTCTGGATGGGGATTGGACGTTTTAGTTAGGGTCCTCTCTCTTGCTTAGTTTCTTTAGATGCACAGGTTTTAGTGGGTTTGTCCTATGTTGCCATGAGTCATACTGGGCAGACTGCTCAGACCCTGAATAATCATTTAGCCAATGTAGCTCATGCCTTAGTTGTACATAAAGGAATTAATGCTCAACTAAAAGGAAGCTTGATGGTGTTCAATCAGAGGATTGACCTCTTGCAGGAGCAAATTGATACCCTATGGCAAATCGCTCAACCTGGCTGTCAATGAAAGTATGCTGGACTTTGTGTCACTAGCATACAACATGAGAATTTTTCCTGCGCTGCAAATCTGTCTAAATAATTGTTGAGCTATATTTTAGGTAATTGGACTGGAGAATTCGATACTACGATGGAGCAGCTGAGAGTGGCCATTGTCACAGTAAATTCTACCGGTTTGGACGCAGGACTAGCCACAGGATTATCAACATGGATTGCTGCAGCCATGAATCATCTGAAGGAATGGGCAGGCATGGGAGTGTTAGCAGGCCTTCTGGTGTTGGTCTCCTTGGTTTGCCTGTGGTATATATGCAAGATTAGAGTCTCACAACAGTGTGATGCAGCCATGATCATTCAGGCCTTTACAGCCATTGAAGCAGGACATTCTCCCCAAGCATGGTTGGATACCATAAAAAGCTAAAATGACACGCTCAGGATGCGAGGCTAAGCACTGCACTCAGGGTCAGCCGCTTTGGACCCAGAGAAGAGCATGTCTGATTGCATGCGGGTTGATGCCCCAGGTCCCGCCTCTGAGAAAAAGGTATTGGACGGGTCTGATGCTCTTTGGGTGGATGACACCTAAATGAACATCTGTACAAAGTCCCAATTCATTTCTAATATCAGAGATCAGACCTCTACTCTTGCCTGATGCGTCTAAAACAAAAAGGGGGAACTGTAGAGAGCTGCGGAATGCTATGCCTTAAAGATGGAGCTGGTTTCCACCTTCCACCTTCCCGATGGTGAGTGCTCTCTGTCACGAACAACTCCACATTTGGCTAAGGCCGAGGATCTGGCTTGCTTCCATGTATGTGGACCTATCTGCATTGCCCCCGTGGCACGCCTGGGTTGGCTACCCAGAGGCTATTTAAGCTGTGGGCTGGCTTTCCCCGGGGTCCGAGGATTGTTCAATGTTCCTGAATAAACTGCATTGAAAAAAAAAAAAAAAAGAAAAAGAAAATATTTTCTGGACCTTGTAACCTGGACTCTTCTTCTTCAATTCCTATTATTCTTATATTTTGACTTTTCAAGGCGTCCTTGATTTCTTGCATGGTTTATTTTTGGTATTTTTCTGATTTTATTTTTGCTTTGAGAGAAGTATCAATTTCTGTGAGTGTTTCTTCAGCACCCGAGATTCTCTCTTCCATCTCTTGTATTCTATTAGTGATGCTTACCTTTGTGATTCCTTCTCTTTTCTCTAAGTTCTTCAGTTCCAGGGTTTACTCAGTTTGTGTTTTCTTTATTGATTCTAATTCTGTTTTCATGTCTTGCAACATTTCCTTCATCTGTTTGAGTGTGGATTCCTGTGTCTCCAAGATGGTCTCTATTTTTTTGTTTGTTTCCTCTCTTAGTGCCTCTGCTTCTGCCTCCAATTGTTTGGCTATATTTGCATGTGTTTTTTTAAGAACTTCTTCGTTATCAGCACCAGAGTTAATAAAATGTAACTGATAAAAAAAAATTAAAAAAAAAAAGAAAAAAGAAAAAAAAAGAACTTCTTCGTTCACTTCGTGTTTCTATTTGGGAGGCTAAATCTTTAAGGGATTTTTTTGTATCTCTTTAACTGTTTGAATTTCTATGACTATTATAACTGGATAATCATAGCTTTAAAATCATTTTCTTTTTCTGTTTCTGCTGAGTTGGAGTGTCCAATAATTTTGGAGGTTGCCGGTGAAGCCATGATATCTTGATTTGCGTTGGTTGTGTTCATTTGCCGACCTCTGGCCATTTGGTTATCTGTCGTGTTCACTGTCTGTTCCTGGATTCTGCAGGTCAGACTGGTTTTTCTCTGGTTTCTGGAGAATTCTTCAGTAAAATGAAGGTCTAGTGAGGTCTAGTGGTTTCAGTGTTTGCATTGGTTATTCAGCTATACCTGTAGAAGGAAAGTTTGCAGGCGCAGAAGGGCAAATGTGGGGTAGCCTGTGTTTGAGCGTGTGCTTATGGGTGTGTCCTAAGGGAGAGTGTGTTGGTGAATGAAGAGGCCTTCAGTGTGTGAGAGGGGTGCTTTGCAGGCACTGAAGTTGTTGCAGGCACTAAGGGATCGCAAGCGCTGTTGAAGAATGTGCGCGTGTATTGATTTTACAGGTCTGCTGGTCTTTGGTGTCTATTCAGCTGGTTTTCTGCCAGCTGAGGGGTTGGATGGTCCATATAATCACTGGTTGGGCAGCCCTGTGTAGTCCGTGCTGCCACTTGCAGACTTGGGATCTGGGAAGGGTTGTACTGTGGGTCTGAGTCTCTGTGGCTAGCACTGTATTGGGCATGCGCTCTGGCGGGATGGAGTTTCGGTGGTGCGTGCACTCCTGCAGAGCTGGGTGGTTGTGGTAGTGGGGAGTGTGTTCCGTGGGTCAAGAGCTCGGCGAGAGGGCCCTAGGTGGGGTGTGTTCTCCTCTGAGTGGTAGCGTTCAGCAGGTCGTTACTGCTCTCCACTGCGGCAGCGGGGTCTGGAGCCCTGCCTCCCTGCCTCTGCCTGTCTTGGGTCCCAGACACTGAGTTTTGCCGCTTTGGTATCCAGGAAGAATTGTATTGTGGATCTGAGTCTCTGTGGTTAGTGCTCAGTGGTTGGAGCTCTGTGATTGGACCTGCGCTTCTCCTGTGAGGAGATTTCTGGGGTTATTGCACTCTGGCCACTTGGGATGTGAGCTCTGCTACACTTCCTGCTGTGGTCTAGGCATGGGATCGCATCAGCGGGATTGGGGAGGGGACGCTCCTCGGGACCGGAGGGCCCTGAGTGGGACGTGTGTCCAAAAAGGGGATGGGTGTTCAACGGGTGGTTACAGCAGACCGCTGCTGTAAGGGGCCCAGAGCACTGTCTCTGCTGCCTTGATCTCCTGGATATGAGCTTTGTGCCCCGCTGCCTGGTGCTGTGTGCAGGTTTCCCCGAGGGAGGCCCGGACAAGGGAAGCGCCCTATTTCCTTCCTGGAGAAGTCCGTGCCCCATCTAAATCTACAAGCACTCCACACTTCTGTGGTGGCCCCTCTCCTTTAGAAAGCCCAAAAGTCCAAATTCTAGCTTTGATTGACTCTCCACTCACCAATTACGGGGATTCATGTCTTCTGCCTCTCCAAAACGGTGCGCTCTGCTCACCGCCATCTTGGAGTCCCCCCTTGTTTTCTTTTACCACAGTAATAAGAGTAAGAGCTGGAGGGTGGGAAGAAGTGCTGGGAAATGTCTTCTGGATGTGACAGCACTACTGAACTGAGCTCACTGAAGCTATCGTGACCTACACAAGAGCAAGCCAACAGTATATATAGGTCAACATTCCAATGAGCAGCATGAACTGAACACTGTGGGTTATGAAGAAAGGAAAAAGGAGAGGATGTGAAAGGTTGAAGTGGACATGTTGGGGAAGCCTGGGAGTCAATGAGGTCATTGGGAGTGAACGTGATCAAGACACATAGCTTATATGTATGAATTTGTCAAAGAATAAACAAATGCTAGTCTATTTAAAAAGGCCAATGCAGAGGACACACTTATCAGTGCAAGACTTGGGAGGCAGAGGCCCGCAATTCACTATGAATTGGATGCCAGCCTGGGCTATAGAGTGAGATCCTATCTAAAAATATTTCAAAATATCACATGTATCTATGACTTATGTGCACTTACCTATTTATTTATTTGCATCATGGAGCTCAGGCTGGCTTTTAACTTCATATGTAGTGGAGACTGGCTTTGCCCTACTAATCCTCTCCTCTACCTTCTAAATCCTGGGATGAAAGCATGTGGTAGCACCCCAAGTGTGGTGGTTTGAATGAGAATGCCCCCCCCATAGGATCATGTAGGCCTCATGCTTGCTAAGCAGGAGCCTTCCTTCTGAGAAATATCCTCTTAAAAATTAATTTGTTTAAGCCGGATGGTGGTGGTACACATCTTTTAAATCCCAGCACTCAGGAAGCAGAGGCAGGTAAATCTGTGTGAGTTCAAGGCCAGCATGGTCTACATAGGGAGTTCTGTGACATGGAGAGCTACATAGTAAAATCATGTTTCAAAACAAAATCTTGGTTAGGAGTGCTGGGGATGGAAGCTAGGTTTTAGCTATGCAGAGTCTCACCTATGCCATATAAGTACTATATCACGAAGCAATACTCTCACGTTTATAGAAAGTAAAGCACAAACTAAAGGTCTGACATTTGAGTCTTCTGACATAGGCATCTGCCCCCTGCTAATATTGAAAATTACTCACAGAAACTCTGACCCTCAGCCCAGGGCTTTTCTACTAGCTTATGTACATCTGGCAAATAGAAGGCAATAGCTAGTACATACAAAGTACATTTCTGTTTTTGAGATAGGCTGGCCTCATACTCCATATGCAGATAAGGCTGACCTTACATTCCACATTTCAAACAGTTAAATTGTATGTATGTATGTATGAATATATAGAGTTACATGATCTATCGATGATCTATCTATTTATTTTTCTATCTACCTATCTAGCTTCCTACCTATAAATCAATTTATCTATCTGTCACCCCTCCATTTCCTATCTACAGATAGGATCTCTTGTAGCCCAGGCTGGCCTATAACTCCATCAGTAGTGGAGGATGACCTTACATTCTTGATCTTCTTGCTTTTACCTTAATCTAAGTGACTAGTACTCAGCCTTAAATGAGGCATCAATGGCACTCCTCCCTTCCCAAGTCTCAGGGAATATGATGGGAGAAGGGGTGGAAAAGAATTTAAGAGCCTGAGGATTGACAGGAATGCTGGGAAATGCTGCTTTCAGGCTATTGTTCACATGAACCTACTGAGGGTAGCCCTTCCAGATCTTTCTGTGTCAGCTGCTTGGAGTCACACAGCCCAGGTAATAAGGAGGCCTTCAAAGGCCTCCTTGCTACCTCAAACAAACACAGACAAAGGCAAAACAAATCCAACAACAAACAAAAAACCCCACTCAAACACAACCCTGTTGAGCTAACAAAAGTGGGTTTTACCACTGTTCACAACTGGCTTTCAGACCAATTTGCTTCCTGCAGAAAAGGCTTTTTGCTGAGTAAAATGCTAAAATGGGGACCCAAAGGGGATTTAAAAGGTCTTTAGAAATATGAAAGGCTCCACGTCCTCCTTAATCTCCACACCTGTGTGAAGTGGTTTATAATGAGTAATGGACTAAAGGGACGACAGCAGGGCATTTGTAGAATCTGACAGGTTTATCAACTTGTGTTTTCCTGAAAACCAGAACTTGGAACGCTTTCTGCTCACTGCTGTCTGTTCACTGTTAAGATGTATTTGTAGTTAATCACCATTATGTTCTGGAGGAAGCCAAGTATGTGCAAGAGAAATAAAATTGCTTTGCTCTTGTCCTAGGCTCTGTCTTTCTAGTCCTCCTGACTGCTACTTCTGTTCACAGTTTTGGGAGTATTTTTCTGGAACTATTTTACCTCTATAACATTTTATGTATATATAATGATATATTTGAATATTCGTTTCCTTTGTTGCAGCAAGCTTTCATATAGCACAGGCTAGCCTCTAACCTGTTCCTACTTCTCAAGAACTGGGATTACAGGCATGTGCTACCATGCCCAGCTATGCACGAATATTTATTCTTTTTTTCTGATTTTTTTATTTTATTTTTCTTTATTAATTACACTTTACTCATTTTGTATCCCCCCCCCCGCGTGGTTCCCTCCCACCTCCCATCCCAATCCCTCCCTTCCTCCACCCTCTGCATGTATGCCCCTCCCCAAGTCCACTGATAGGGGAGGACTTCTTTTCCTTCCTTCTGATCCTAGTCAATTAGGTCTCATCAGGAGTGGCTGCCTTGTCCTTTTTTGTGGCCTGGTAATGCTGCTTTCCCCTCAGGGTGAGGTAATTAAAGAGCAGGCCAATCATTTCATGTCAGAGACAGTCCCTGTTCCTATCACAATGGAACCCACTGAACTGCCATGGGTTACATCTGTGCAGGGGTCTTAGGTTATCTCCATGCATGGTCCTTGGTTGGAATAGCAGTCTCAGGAAAGACCCCTGTTCTCAGATTTTTTGGTTCTGTTGCTCTCCTTATGGAGTTCCTGTCCTCTCCAGATCTTACTGTTTCCCACTTCTTTCCTAGGATTCCCTGCACTCTGCTCAAAGGTTGCCCATAAGTCTCAGTATCTGCATTGATAGTCTGCAGAGCAGAGCTTTCAGAGGTCCTCTGTGTCAGGCTCCTGACTTGTTCCCTCTTTTCTCCTTCTTCTGATGTCCAGCCTCTTTGCTTTTCTGGATAGGAATTGAGCACTTTATCAAGAGTCCTCCCTCTTGATTAGTTTCTTTAGGTGTACAGATTTTAGTAGGTTTATCCTGTATTGTATGTCTATATGAGTGAGTATATACCATGTGCATCCCTCTGCAGCTGGGATTGCTCACTCAAGATGATCTTTTCCAGATCCCACCATTTACCTGCAAATTTCATGATTTCCTTGTTTTTTATTGCTGAGTAATATTACATTGTGTAATACCACATTTTGTGCATCCATTCCTCCACTGAGGGGCATCTGGGCTGTTTCCAGCTTCTGGAAACAGCTGCTACAAACATGGTTGAGCAAATGTCCTTATTGTGTACTTGAGCCTCTTTTGGATATATGCCTAGGAGTGGTATGGCTGGATCTTGAGGAATCACTACTCTTAGTTGTCTGAGAAAGTGCCAGATTGATTTCCAGAGCAGTTGTACAAGTTTACATTCCCACCAGCAGTGGAGGAGGGTTTCCCTTTCTCCACACTCTCTCCAGCATGTGTTGTCTCTTGAGTTTTTGATCTTAGCCATTCTGATGGGTGTAAGGTAAAATCTCAGGGTTGTTTTGATTTGCATTTCCCTGATGGCTGATGAGGTTGAGCATTTCTTTAAGTGTTTCTCTGCCATTCAATATTCCTCTACAGGGAATTCTCTGTTTAGCTCTGTTCCCCATTTTTTAATTGGAGTACTTGGTTTGCTGTTTTTCAGCTTCTTTAGTTCTTTATATATAATGGATATTAGTCCTCCATCAGATAGAGGGTTGGTGAAGGTTCTTTCCCAATCTGTAGGCATTCATTTTGTTTTGATGAATGGTGTCCTTTGATTTACAGAAGCTTTTCAGTTTCATGAGGTCCCATTTATTGATTGTTGCTCTTAGAGCCTGTGCTGTTGGTGTTCTGTTCAGGAAGTTTTCTCCTGTACCAATGAGTTCTAGGGTATTCCCCACTTTTTTTTCTAGCCGATTTAATGTGTCTGTTTTTATGTTGAGGTCTTTGATCCACTTGGACTTTAGTTTTGTGCAGGATGATAAGTATGGATCTATTTGCATTTTTCTACATGTAGACTTCCAGTTAGACCAGCACCATTTGTTGAAAATGCTGTCTTTTTTCCATTGAATGGATTTGGCATCTTTGTCAAAGATCAGGTGTCCATAAGTGTGTGGGTTTATTTCTGGGTCCTCTGTTCGGTTCCATTGATCCACCATTCTGTTTCTGTGCCAGTACCATGCAGTGTTTATTATTGTTGCTCTATAATACAGCTTGAGATCAGGGATGGAGATACCTCCTGAAGATCTTTTACTGTAGAGAATATTTATTCTTAAGAAGGGAGGAGAGGGTTAAGAAATGCCTTAACAGTTAAAAGCACTTGCTCTTCTTGCAGAGGCTGTGGGTTTGGTTCCAGCACCCATATAGCAAGTAACAACCATCTATAACCAGCTCAAGTCTGGAGACTAAAGTCTGCAATTATGTTTATTTTTTCCTTTTGGGGGACACTGTCCTGCTAGAACTTGTAACCCATCCTTAAGTTATTTCACTTTGGGAATAGGAGTAGTTTTACAACAGCCTGGCTCACATTGAATTTGGGTGGGTCATTAATGTTGGCACATTCAAGACAACCCAGATTCTCACAGATAGAAATGCTGATTATTTGTGTAGGAATTGACTGTAAGAAATACCACATTTTGTGCATCCATTCCTCCACTGAGGGGCATCTGAGTCACAAGAGCTTCAACAGGGCAAAGAACATGGCTCCATTCAGAAGCTGCCCTGGTGTGGGTCTCTGATGGAGCTGCTCTCTCTGGTGCTTCTATACTCCTATGTACACGCATAGAGAAGAGCTAAAATTCTCCAAACACAGAAAAGTGACAGAGCACTGAGGGTCCTCATGCCCTGGTCTGATCAGTGCATGGTGTGTAAAAGTATTGTGATATCACACTGTCTAGTATTGTGTGTTTCTCTGGAGATATTAATTACACTGTTGTGTTTGTACTGAGGCATGAAACTGTCTGCAATTGTATGTACTGAGATATCACATTGTCTACTGTTATGTATATGTACTGGGACATCACATGCCTGACCTTGTGTGTCTGTACTGAAACATCACATGCCTACAGCTATACCAAGCTGAGTATATTTGATCCCCTATGATCTTGGAAGCTAAGCAGGATTGGGCTTAGTTAGAACTCAGAAAATAAAGCCTTATTACATTCAACCCCCAAAATGTGCAATTATTTTACATGTTAACTTAAAGCTAAAACAAGTATTTCAGTGACACCACCCACTCACTGCCTGTGAGTGCAGTTAAAACTCTTCAATGGTTTTGCAAATTTGTTCGAGGCCAATGTGCTGGCTTATTCTCTACCACCCCCGAAGCCACCCACAGTCAGCACTGCCATTACCACCCCCAAGATAAACTCTGCTCTTCTCCAACCTCTGGGGTGAAGGCTGGAATCAGGCTTCCTCTCCCCTGGATCACCCACCTCCCTCAGGGTCTTTCAGCCATCTGGTCAGCCCACCTTCTTACAAAGCACCCTCCCCTGACCCCTACCCCCCTCCACAGCTTTTACAGGGTCCATAGGCAGCACAGAGTCCTTCTGTTAGTATTTTGTAGTATGAGGTTGCTGTTTCACAAGGTGCTTGAGTTCTGGTTCTTATATTACCAAGTAGGCCACGGTGACCCCAGAAAAGTTTACACAGGTATGCAAAGTTGAGAGGACGGTTAGAAGAACTAGTTCTGTTTCCACCATGAGGGTTCTCTGGGGATTGAACTCAGGGAGTCATGTTTGGCAGCAACCACCTCTACCTACTGAGCCATCCTGCCAGCCCATCCAAACATTCTTTAACGGAAGTTCCTCCCCTGTGGACTAACAACTGAGTGGGATAACCCTCTATTTTCCTAATTCTTTCCATTTTTCAGTAAAGAAAGTCCATACACATTTAAGATAAGAATTCCGAGCCTGAAGTAAGACTGTTTTTCATAATTCTGAAAACATCTACTTACAGGTATCCATGTTCTAAAGCACTCCTGGTGTGTGGGTTTCAGGATCCACATTGGCTGATTGCAGTGGGGAGTCTTGGGAAAGATCTCAGAGCTGACTTGTATTGCAAGTGTAGTTCCTGCCTGACTTTCTGTTTTGTAATGATTTACTTTGTAACTTGTTAGATGCTTTTTTAAAAAAAAACAGGTGTTGCCTTGGCTGATGGGCTGCCTTATTTGGCTGGGTGGGCTGGGAGCCAGTCAGGCCCAGACTCTGAGAACACAGGCTGATTGGGGTTTTGGCTTGCTGCCAGGGCAGAGTCCTCTTTGACTTGTAGGATAGAGTTGGCACAGGAGAAAGAAAAGAAGCACAATTAAAAGGCTGAAGGCAGACCTAGGGCACGGTAGACTCAAAGATATGTGAAGGTATGTTCTCTCATGCAGAAGAACAACCAAGTGTGCATGGCGGAGGAGGCAGGAGTGGGGGATGCTGTGCCATCATTCACAGGAAACATGTGGCCCTTACTGTCCTTGATCAGAGCCAACTGAGAACAGACAGACACACAAACAGGTGCAGAGACGTGTCAGGCATGGAAGATGTGGAAGACTACGGAAAGTTACTATGTGGGGCGTGGGGCAGGGACATCAAACCAATGTTCTGAATGCTGAGGAGCCTGGAGCCTTCATGAGGCTCAGGGCCTCTCTAAGGGGCCCTCAGAGGCATTGAGTTAAACAGGGAACCCCTGGAGCAGGTGAGGGGCAAAGCCAACTCTGCATTTGTTTGAATCTTTTTCTTCTTGGGAGCAGAGGTAAGACTGGACAGCTGGATGAACACAAGACTTGTGGAGAAGCAGTAGTTTTGGGAACCACTGGATTGTTTCTCATCTGCTGGTACGTTTATCCAATTCAGACACACTGGACTTCTCTCAGAGCAACTTCAGAACTAAATCCAGGCCTTCTTTTTGCACCAAGCTGATGAAAGATCCCAGAAGATGTCCATTGTGTCTTCCACTTCACGAAGCAGGAGACCTAGGACAAGGAGCAACTGACCAGGGACCCCCAACACTCATAGTTTTAACATTGTTTTTCATTGTTTTTAATGATTGCAAAAATTAACACACTGATTCTTAAACAAAAAAAAATTTAGGAAAATTGTAAGAGCTAAAAGGAAGGAAAACCAAGGCCTGTTCATAACAAACCTCTGCTTGTGTATTTGTAGGTGATCCTTATTGTCAGTTGGACATGTATAGACTGTCATACTTTTTCAGCGCAACTATGTGTGCATTTTCCCCTAAAAGTGGGCAGGACTGTTCTCACTGATTTGCAATCTTATGTTATTCACTTAATAACTTACAATACTGTGCCAGTAGAAAAAAAAAAAAAAAACAGCAGTGAGCCACATGGGAGAGCTCTTATTTACGATGGTAGCTGGTTTTTACTTCTGGGCACACTTCTCCAACTAGCCTTACATATTTGCATACTCTAACCAAGGACCATTCATGGAGATAACCTAGAAACCCTGCAGAGATGTAGCCCATGGCAGCTCAGTGTCCAAGTGGGTTCCATAGTAATGGGAACAGGGTCTGTCTCTGACATGAACCGATTGACCTGCTCTTTGATCACCTTCCTCTGAGTGGGGAGCAGCCTTACCAGGCCACAGAAGAAGACAATGCAGCCACTCCTGATGAGACCTCATAGACTAGGATCAGAAGGAAGGAGAGGAGTACCTTCCCTATCAGTGGACTTGGGGAGGGACATGGGTGGAGAAGGGGGAGGGATGGTGGGAGTGGGTGAGGAGGAGTGAGGGAGCTACATGGGGCTACAAAGTAAATAAACTATAATTAATAAAAATAAAAATAAAAAATAAAAACACTCATATTCTTAACAAGGAAAAAGGATTCACTTGAAAAAGAAAATTGTACTTGCCAAACTAAAATCTTTACAAAGCATTCTAACTTAATTGAAACCTGTGTTGACACCTTGGTGACTTAATGTTACCAGGAAAGTTAAACAAGAGAAATGTGCTCTGGTGCTCTGTGCTATGACCACCAAACCTCAGCAGAAGATGTTGAATTATTCACACAGCCAGAAGTTTGTTCTTGTCCTAGAGAAACTTCCTACTTAAGGGATAGGTATTCTGCAGACGCCTCAGCCATGCTGAATGCACTCCCTGCCCATTGCTCCTGACATCAGCATGTTTCCAAACAGGAGGAGAGCCGGGCTCATATCTGAGTTTCATTGAAATCCTTCAAGCCAACGCAGTAAACTATCACACCAAGGTCTCAAGATCTGTTAGCCTGTGTTGAGGAGGCAGAGGATGTTAAAGGGAGTCATAGAGACAGGTGTCTTTTCCTTGATTTCAAGACTGCCACCAATGATGCAGTATTCCCTGAGCACCTACTGTGTGGCAGTTGGACATGTGGTCAAAAGTCCTAGGGAATTGTAATGCTGCCATTAATAACTTCCAGTATATGTCCCACCCCCATCCTGTATCATTTTCCTTCTGTGTAAATGTCTGCCTGGGTCTGAGAGAGCCTGTGTCTGTAATGAGACTTCAATACATCTGTGGGCTCATGCACTGGGATATAGGTCATCTACCAGTGACTACACCTCTCTCTCTCTCTCTCTCTCTCTCTCTCTCTCTCTAGCCATCATCAACTACCAATAGCTTCTGAGCTAGGGGGTGAGGCCTTGGGAATCCCTCCTCCTGGGCAGTGATGTTTGAGAGCATAAATAAAAGGAAAGGAGGGCTGGAGAGATGGCTCAGCAGTTTGGAGTGTGCAGTGCTCTTTTGGGGGGACACGGGCTGATTCCCAGCACCCACATCAGATGACCCACAACCAGCTGTGACTCAAGTGCCAAGGGCATTTAATGTCTTTGGACTCTGAGGGTACGCTCACTCACATGGTGGCTCACAATCACCCAGAACTCCAGTTCCAGAGCACCTGGCACCCTCTTTGGATTTCTTCAAGCAACATAACACACATAGGTATATGCAGACAAAATACTCATACACAGAACATAAATGTTTTTGTAAACTTGTTTTAAAAGATTTTAAAGCTTTTAAAGAAGGAAAAAAATCTTAGTAAACGGAAGGGAAGGAGAAATACAGAGAGCTACAAAGAGTGGTGCATGAGCTCTGGTCAGCTTGCTTTCCTGGACTGAGGATCTGAACGTTACCCTGGCAGACTAGTTCTTACGCACCTCAAGAAGCTCTTTTTCCTCTATTGCTTTAGTAGAAAAATATGAGGGGAAAAATGCTGCCAACACTTTTTTCTTAAAATGGATATGACATTTCAAAGCTGCTAAAGTAATAAAGTGCCTCAACAAAGACTTAGTAGATTGTTTTGAAAGTAGGAAACAGTTTGCCATGTGTGAGGTGTGAGCATTGACTGTAAAATGAATTATTGTCCTGGAGGGGACGGGAGCTCCACAGGGACCAAATATATCAGGGCACAGGGGTCTTCCATGAGGCTGTTTCTCCAACCAAGGACCATGTACAGATATAACCTAGAACCCCTGCCTGGATATAGCCCATGGTAGCTCAGTATCCAAGTGGGTTCTCTAGTAAGGGGATCAGTGACTATTTCTGACATGAACTCAATGGCTGGCTCTTCAACCCCCCACCCCTCGAGGGAGGAGCAGCCTTGCTAGTCTACAGAAGAGGGCATTGCAGCCAGTCCTGAAGAGACCTGATAAGCCAGGGTCAGATAGAAGGGGAGGAGGTCCTCCCCTATCAGTGGACTTGGAAAGGGGCAGGGAGGAGATGAGTGAGGGAGGGTAGGGTTGGGAAAGAATGAGGGAGGGAGCTACGGCTGGGATACAAAGTAAATAATCTGTGATTAATATAAAAAATAAAAAATGAATTATTGTGATTATTTTTACATATGAAACACTTTCATGTTTTACCAAGAACCACTATTGTTTTACCTGAATAAAGAGCGGGGTCATGCCAGAGAAAGGCCCTGGTCTCCTCACACATGCCAGGCACACACCATGTTCTCCCGGCCCTGGGCTGCATGCTGGGTTCTGTTTCCACACTGAGATAAGGCAGAAGTTACTCAACTTCTGTTTCCAAGTAGAAAAGGTCTTCATGTAGCTCCCCATCTGTCAGTGCGATGATGACACTCGCTGTCTTATATCCTGCTCAAAACAGCAAAGACCCTCTTAGGCTGCCCCACTGCCTCCTGAGATTTTTAACTCTTCATAAACTTCAGTCCCTGAAAATGAATATGGGGAGAATCTCCAATCTTGTTTTCGTGTGTGGAAGCATCTCCAGCGTGGAGAATGCCTTTGTGGCGTCAGACTTCTGGGTTTCTCAGCCACATCTCAAACGTGTAGGCTGACCTGATGACACAGCTGCTGAGCAGGTCAGGCACTGCAATCAGCTCCAGTGACCAACGGGCCTGTGGCAAATTCCACACTTGGTCTGGATTGGTTATTCTTGAATGCCATAGCTGACCACACATGCCACACTTGGAAGACAGCTTGCTAAAAACATAACATTTATCAGAATTTGCAAGTTGACCAGAAGTGTTTCAGTTGTTGGAAAAAAATCTACTGGAATTCTTCCAATATTATTTAGACTTCCTGTACTCAAAATTGATTTTGCTGAGCGAGTTTGGAGCCTAGCCTACTTGTTGCAGTTGTTACAATCAAACATGAAGTGGTTATTAGGGGAAAGTCTCCACAGTTGTATGGAATCTCATCGATGAGAATGCTCTCTATGAGGGAGACAAATAATAACCAGAATAATGATGATCATTGTGTCTCTCTTTCTAAGGACATTATTAAGCATACTTTAAGTGTTCATATTTAAGTGAAAGGAAGTTTAAGCCAAACTTGATCTAAATATCAGATCCAACAACAGGAGCCCCACAGAGAGACAAGATAATTACATCTGACATAGAAACCCAAGAGCTTACTAACCCAGCCAAACATTTATTAATTTAATGAATTTGCCATGCAAAGCCATTCATGGGAATTACAGACTGTGGCCATAATGGAATCTTAATTGTTTTTATAAAATGTTTCCTAGCAAGGCATGGAGAATTTGGCTTGATATACGACATCTTTCTAGGCATTCCTTCATATTTCTTCTTTGTGATAAATGAATGTAGAGGTTTTATGGACCATGACACACATGTACTTAGAAATGTAAAAGAATTCTCTTCCAGAAGCAAATGCTGAGAGATACAAATGAGACACTGCACAATGTTGCTTTATTCTACAATCTTACCTTGACTGCTTTCATGGTAAATCTGCTCACTGGCCTGAAAACACATGAAGATACCATTAGACCATTAGCTACACAACGCTGCTTGCCAGTCCAGGCTCATGAATGCCAGCCCGGAGCTGGTGTTCATATGCTGTCTTGATTCTTAAAGTGACTGCTCCAGGTCTCTCTAAAAATGCCAGTGCTGATGTCCAGGTAAAGAGACTCTCACATTGAAGACAGCTAACTGCTGACAAGGATGGAGCTCTTCTCGGAGTCTTGGAAAGATTTCCTTTAAAGCCAAAGATTCTGAAATTCCATCTCAGCCATTGAGGCTGCCAGCCACGAAGGTCACCTTGGGAACTGAGGGGACTCATGTGTGGCAGAGTTCATGAGTGACGTCTAAGCACTGGCTAAGGAGGAGAAACCATTCCCTTAGTTCTTTTGAATGTAGCTGTTTTGAGATTATGGTGTGCAGAAATTTTTGCTCTCACATTACTGGGCATAATTAGTCTCCTCACTCCACTTGCTGTGTCTCATAAGCCGTCCCCACTCTGATATTCCAACATGATGCTTTATACTTGAGAGTTTCAAGCCTTCTTGAAATTACCTTTTTAAATCCTTCATGCATGTAAGTGTTTCCTCCTGGCAGAACTTTCTGGAGTTCTTCTAAGCCTTGATGGATCTGTTCCCTGAAACCCAAAAGTATCTTGTTAGTCTGACAAGAGTATTTTCACCTTGCTGTTGACAGCCACACACACCTGTTTGATTTCCACGAATAGGCTGTATTGCTCTGATAGTTCCCAAATGCAGTAGAGGGAAAAGCCTTTGCTGTACATCACCCACCAGCTTCAGCCACAGCTAGAGTATCAGAGAGATAAAACTTGGGCTCAAAGAGGGCAAGTCTCTGCTCTCAGAGACCAGAAAGAAGTTAAAGGTGCTGACTCAATTGCCATTGTGCACACTTGCTAGGAACTCTCACAGCCAGGCTCTGCTGAGTACAAGCAGTACAATGCTCCCAAGAACTCCCAGCTTATGACAGCTCTTCAGTGCCACAGCTAAGGACACTGATCACAAAAAGCAGAAGGAACCTGTACAAGACCTCAAGATTAGCTGGTGGCAAGGGTGAGATTCCACCCTAAGGCCCTGCTGTGATCTGCGCTGATAAAGTTTTTCTTCTGAATGGATGATCCAGTGCATGAAAACTCGTTCACCTCGGCAATTGTGTGGGTAGAAGTTCCAATGAAAACTTATGTGAGAGGAGGCCTGAAAGGAGCTGAAGGGGGTGGATTACCAGGCTGTTGGAGCATTTTAATGGCACAGTGAAAGAAAATGCCTGGCACAGGTGCCTGTGGTTGTTGCTCTCACGTGGACTACTCCACACCATGTCATTCAAACTTTGGGAAATGCACAGACTATTCTCTGGTTGTCTCATCAGAACTCAGCCACAAAAACTGGTAGCCCACTCCTCTCCCTGCCTGACACATCAGCAAACTGTGTTTGTTCACCTTCAGAACTATCTAGAAATGGATCCACATCCCAACCAGACAGCACTAGGGGCTGTGCCACCATCCGACCTCACAAAGGCCACTGGGACAATACCTGCCCTCTGCCTCCTCTACCACACACTCTGGGTGAGGATGCCAGAGTCTTTTGAAGATGAAGATCAAATCGTGTCATTCTTGCCTCTGCCCAAGACCCTCCCATGACAAGTCACTGCCTCCCTGTCCAAGCTCACTTCTCACTAGCTGCCTCCATTGCTCCAGCCTCAGTTTCACTTTTAGGACTCCTGTTTTTGACAGACCTTCTGCATCAGAAAGCCTGGCCTTTTCCTGGGCCCAACTCTGTTCCGGTCCCTGCTATGTCTGCTAGGTCTTGTGACTGGTTTTTTAACAGACATTCAATAGATTCTTGTGAAGTGGTGGGTAGAGGAGCAGGCATCACTACTGTCAGTCATCTTGAGAAGAGAGACTTCCTTGGCCACATGGGAAGGCCAGGGTGAAGTGGGCCTGGTCACTGGCCCTAGTGTCCTGGAGTATCTGGAGGGAAGGTGTGTGGTGAAGGGAAGTCATTCTTTGTGCTATAATTCTTCCATCACCTCCAATATTTCAATATTTCATCCAAAGGCACAATTTCAACTGGTTGTTTGCTTTTTTCTTTCTTTCTTTCTTTTTTTTGAGAAGAAAGAAAAAAATTAACTCATGCTTTAGTAAAGGAGACAAAGATAAGAGACGGTGTTCCCTAACAAGGCCACCAAAGGTGCAGAGATGGGGGCAGGCACCAGAAGCCACCTAGCAGAGCTCTGTCCTGTGGCTTGGCACTTCCTGAGTTCTCAAAAGCAAAGGCAGGAATGGGAAATCAGAGTCTGTTCCTGAGCATACAGAGATGGTAGGCACAGGATCCTTCAAAATAGCAGGAAGGAGGAGATGCCACGGGGGAAGAAGACTCTTTTCTGAAAATTAGATTGGTTGTTAAAATTAAATATACAATCCTAAGACACACAAACAAAAACATGTCCTGGGAGTTTAAAGCAATAGTGGGGGTGGGGGTGCAGAGCAATGCTGGTGACTACAATTCTTAACTTCAAACTATACTACAGAACCATAGTGACAAATACAGACAGGTATGCCAATAGGAAACAATAGAAGATTCAGAAATAAACCCTCACAGTAGAGCCACCTGATTCATGACTGTATTAAAAACAAAACCAAACAGCATACATTAGAGGGCTGGAGAAATGGCTCATTGGTTAAAAAGTTAAAGTTTGGTTCTCAAACCTGACATCAGGTAGCTCAGGATCACCTATAACTTCAGCACATGTGAATCCAATTCCCCCTTCAGGCTTCTGAGGATACCTGCATTCATGTGCACATACTCCCCCAACTCCTGCATACAAAGAATTAAAAATAAAATAAATACTTAAAAAAATACACTGGAAATAGAAGCCAGTGTCTTTACAAAAGATGCTGGAAAATTGGTATTCACATGTAGCAGGATGACATTTGATCTCTACCTCTTGCCTAATACATAAATCAACCCAAAATGGACTTAGTTGTAATACCTGAAACTCTGAAATTACTAGAGGAAGAAGCAAAACACTTCAACACATAGAAAGACAGGGTTCTTTTGAAATGGGCTCCAGCATCTCAGGAAATAATAAGAACTGGCTAACGGGATTATATCAAACTAAAAATATTCACAGCAAAGGAAACAGCTGAGCAAAGAGATAGCCTAAGAATAGACTATCTTGGCCAGTCATCAGACAGGAGATCAATGCCTAGAATCTGGGAAGAACTAAAAAACAAACAACCAAACCCACCAAAGTAACAATATAATCAACAAATAGGCAAATGAATTTCACAAATGAAGAAAAACAGAAAGCCAAGACATATGTGAAAAAATGCCCTATACTCTCAGCCACCAGGAAATTGCAAATGAAATTAATTACATTGCGATCTCTTCTCACCATAGATAGAATGAATGGCTGTCACCAAGAAAATGATGGATGCCACTGAAGAGCTCTTCTCCACTGCAGTGGGACTGACAAAGCCACTGTGGAAATCAGTACAAAGTTCCTCAAACAACTGAAAACAAAACCTGCAATGACAAAGCTATTCCACCATTGCTAACACCTGAAGGAGTCCAGTCAGTCAGTGGGCCTCAGGGCTATATGCACAGCCATGTTTGTGGCTGCAAAATTCATGACATCTAGGAGAGAGAACCAGCACAGATATCCACCAAGAGATGTATGTACAAAGATGTGGTATATATGTGCAGACACACACACAACAGATATCATGACGAAGAAAATGATAGAAATGGAGACTATAGAGATAAGTGACATAAGCTAGGTTCAAAAAGATAAAAATCCACGTGTTCACTCCTATGTGGAAGCCAGAGGAGAAAAACTTGAAAAATATAAGGGGGCCTGTTAGAGCTGAGGAACAGAGTAGAGGGGGAATAGGATGATCAGAAAGCACAACAGAGGGGACATGTGACTAAGGTATGTGACATGCAAGTAAGAAAACATGATGAAACTCATTATTTTAAATTTAGTGAATACTAGTAGAAAAGTAAACGTGATCTTTTTATTGGTCATGAACTAGTGAAGCGTGGAACATTCTTGGTAGCACTAAAGCCAGAATATTATGTTAACACTGAGCTTTAAAAAAGAAAGCTTGAAAAAAAATAGCATGTTGGGGTTGTGGAAAAGAGTCCTTGGCAGGTTTTTCTTCTGCCTAGTAAAGTATGGGAATGAGGGTATTTTTCTTCTAGGCCTGTTTTTTTTTCCTTCACCAAGGTTTTCTTGAGAGAATGCTCTCAGTGTCTCTCTCTTTCCCTTGAGAAAGTCCCCAGCTACAGCAACTTCTTAACTGGTCCCATGCCTTGTTACTTGTCCCACCACTCCCTGCCCCTTCTCTTAGTGCCCAAAACATCCAGACATCTGAAAAGAGACGGCAGCCTGGGAATTCGTGGTTCTGTTTTGACACTGGGACACCTAGTACTAAGAGGTGCCTCCTTCTGCCGTCTTAGAAACTCAGGGAGTAGGGAGCCTGACCTTTCATAGGGTTACCACCTCTCCAGAAATTCAGGTATAAGTGCAGCACAACTTCCTGGGAAATGAGTGGCTGGGAATCCTACACAAGAGGCTGTTACTAAAATGCCCTGTTTTCCTTGCTGGTTTCTCTGTCTGCCAGTGTTCCTACTTAGAAGCTGGGGAATTTCGGGCCACACATCTTGTGTTCCTTTTGCAACATATAACTCTTAAGGGGTGAGCATGGGCTGCAACCGTCTGAATGAGTCCAGCTTACGTGTACCATTCATTCATATGCAGCTACTTTATTCTCTAGAAAGTACATGCAGCAGCAGAGCAGTGATTTGTTAGGGTGAGGGGATGGTCACAGTGCCCTGTGGGCCTGAGGATGACTTTCTGGGGGTGGGAGGTAAGCATGTTGTTGCATTTTGATGATGTCTGCTGATGAAAGCTGCGAAGGAACTGCACACATGAACATGTCAGTATGCGCTTCCAATGTCTCCACTAGGAAATCCTCCTTGGCATTACACAACATCCATTCTTGTTGTTGTTGTTGTTGTGAAAAAATGACCCCACCTGCACACAGATAACCCAGCATAAGGTCTGCATAGTCAATGTCGCAGCCCCCGTGAAGGGGTCTCTGTAGAATTGGACTTTTCTTAAATGACCTGTAGCTTTTCGAATATACACGACTGTTCATTACCCAGCCAAGCTCCAAGCATTTCCAGGTGACCAGTGGCTGCAGCATGACAAACAGAAGCACACAGGTCTGCTGTTGACTCTTGTACCATCAAGTTCTAAAATGAACGGTAACAGTTTGCATATAACCCACAAAATCATGGCTTCCTCAGGCTTCTCTCTGGGGTTGGCAGAAGGGATGAGTGATGAGGTGCTTGCTTGAGAAAAGCTTTTACGCCTATTACTGAGTTTCTTTCTAGAAAGGACAATATTCCTTAATCTTGTATGATCTCTACAGCAAGATCTTTTTTTTTTCATTCTTGATAATACCTGTGAGTTATATTTTCTCTTCACACTTGAAAAGCAATCTTTCAAAAAATGTGTCAGTTCATACTTCTAAAATTTTCAACTCAGAATTTTTTTAGTTTAATTTTACTTATTTTTTATTATTAATTACACTTGATTCACTTTGTATCCCCCCATAAGCACCTCCTTCATCCCCTTCCAATCCCACCCTCCCTCCCCCTTCTTCACACATGCCTCTCCCCAAGTCCACTGATAGGGGAGGTTCTCTTCTCCTTCCTTCTGATCTTAGGCTATCAGATCACATCAGGAGTGGCTGCATTGTCATCTTCTGTGGCCTGGTAAGGCTGATCCCCCCTCAGAGGGAGGTGATCAAAGAGCAGGCCAATCAGATTATGTCAGAGGCAGTCCCTCTTCCCATTACTATGTAACCCACTTGGACACTAAACTGCCATGGGCTACATAAGTGCAGGGGTTCTAGGTTATCTCCATGAATAGTCCTTAGTTGGAGTATGAGTCTCTGTGAAGTTCCCTGTGTTCAAATTTTCTGGTTCTATTGCTCTCCTTGTGTGGTTCCCATCCTCTCCAGCTCTTACTATTTCCCACTTCTTACATAAAATTCTATGCATTCTGCCCAACCTTTGGCCATAAGTCTCAGCGTCTGCTTTGATAGTCTGCAGTTCAGAGGTTTTTGGAGGCCCTCTGTGGCAGGTTCCTAGGTTATTTCCTGTTTTCTTCTTCTTCTGATGTCCATCCTCTTTGTCTTTCAGGATGGGGATTGAGCGTTTTAGTCAGGGTCCTCTCTCTAGCTTAGTTTCTTTAGATGTACAATTTTTCATAGGTTTATCCTATGTTATATGTTCATATGAGTGAGTATATACCGTGTGTGTCTTTCTGCTTCTGGGACAGCTCACTCAGGATGATCCTTTCCAGGTCCCACCATTTACCTGCAAATTTCATGATTTCCTTAGTTTTCATTGCTGAGTAGTACTCCATTGTGTAGATGTACTACAATTTCTGCATCCATTCTTCAGTTGAGGGACATCTGGGCTGTTTCCAGCTTCTGGCTATTACAAATAAAGCTGCTACAAACATGGTTGAGCAAATGTCCTTTTTGTGTACTTGAGCCTCTTTTGGATATATGCCTAGGAGTGGTATGGCTGGATCTTGAGGAAGCGCTATTCTTAGTTGTCTGAGAAAAGCCAGATCGATTTCTGGAGTGGTTGTACAAGTTTACATTCCCACCAGCAGTGGAGGAGGGTTCCCCTTTCTCCACAATCTCTCCAGCATGTGTTGTCTCTTGAGTTTTTGATCTTAGCCATTCTGATGGGTGTAAGGTAAAATCTCAGGGTCGTTTTGATTTGCATTTCCCTGATGGCTGATGAGGTTGAGCATTTCTTTAAGTGTTTCTCTGCCATTCGATATTCCTCTCCAGAGAATTCTCTGTTTAGCTCTGTTCCCCATTTTTTTAATTGGAGTACTTGGTTTGCTGTTTTTCAGCTTCTTTAGTTCTTTATATATACTGGATATTAGTCTTCCATCAGATAGAGGGTTGGTGAAGATTCTTTCCCAATCTGTAGGCATTCGTTTTGTTTTGACAAACGGTGTCCTTTGATTTACAGAAGCTTTTCAGTTTCATGAGGTCCCATTTATTGATTGTTGCCCTTAGAGCCTGTGCTGTTGGTGTTCTGTTCAGGAAGTTGTCTCTTGTGCCAATGAGTTCAAGGGTATTTCCCACTTTTTTTTCTAACCGATTTAATGTGTCCAGTTTTATGTTGAGGTCTTTTTTTATTTATTAATTACATTTTATTCACTTTGTGTCCACCCTGTGGTTTTATCCCTCCTTCCGTCCCAATCCCTTCCTTCCTCCACCCTCTGCATGCATGCCCCTCCCCAAGTCCACTGATAGGGGAGGTCTTCTTTTCCTTCCTTGTGATCCTAATCAATTAGGTCTCATCAGGAGTGGCTGCATTGTTTTCTTCTGTGGCCTAGTAATGCTGCTTCCCCTCAGGGGGAGATAATTAAGGAGCAAGCCAATCATTTCATGTCAGAGACAGTCCCTGTTCCTATCACAATGGAACCCACTTGGATAATGAATTGAATTGCCATGGGCTACATCTGTACAGGGGTCTTAGGTTGTCTCCATGCATAGTCCTTGTGTTGGAATATCAGCCTCAGGAAAGACCCCTGTTCTCAGATTTTTTTGGTTCTATTGCTCTCCTTGTGGTGTTCCTGTCTTCTCCAGATCTTACTGTTTCCCACTTCTTTCATAAGATTCCCTGTACTCTGCCCAAAGGTTGCCCATAAGTCTCAGCATCTACATTGATAGTCTGCAGGGCAGAGCTTTCAGAGGTCCTCTGTGTCAGGCTCCTGACTTGTTCCTTCTTTTCTCCTTCTTCTGATGTCCAGCCTCTTTGCTTTTCTGGATAGGAATTGAGCACTTTATCAAGAGTCCTCCCTCTTGATTAGTTTCTTTAGGTGTACAGATTTTAGTAGGTTTATCCTATATTATATGTCTATATGAGTGAGTATATACCGTGTGCATCTTTCTGCTTCTGGGATAGCTCAAGAGGAGCTAACACCAATACTCTTCAAAGTATTCCACAAAATAGAAACAAAAGGAATACTACCAAACTCATTCTATGAAGCCACAATCACCTTGGTACCTAAACCTCACAAAGACTGCATTATGTTGATGTATTTGATCCACTTAGACTTTAGTTTTGTACAGGGTGATAAGTATGGATCTATTTTCATTTTTCTACATGTAGACATCCAGTTAGACCAGCACCATTTCTTGAAGATGCTATCTTTTCTCCATTGTATGGTTTTAGCATCTTTGTTTAAGATCAGGTGTCCATAAGTGTGTGGGTTTTTTTTTTCTGGGTCCTCTATTTGGTTCCATTCATCCACCATTCTGTTTCTATGCTAGTACCATGCAGTTTTTATAACTGTTCCTCTATAGTACAGCTTAAGATCAGGAATGGAGATACCTCAAGAAGATCTTTTATTGTTTTAGAAAATCTGGTTTTCTTGTTATTCCATATGAAGTTAAGAATTTTTCTTTCCAGGTCTGTAAAGAATTGTGTTGGTAATCTGATGGAAATTGCAATGAATCTGTAGATTGCTTTTGGTAAGATGGCCATTTTTACTATGTTAATCCTGCCAAGCCATGAGCATGGGAGATCTTTCCATCTTCTCATATCTTCTTCTAATTCTTTCTTCAGAGACTTGAAATTTTTTTCATACAAGTCTTTGACTTCCTTGGTTAGGGTTACTCCAAGGTACCTTATGTCATTTGTGGCTATTGGGAAGGGTGTTGTTTCCCTAATTTCTTTCTCAGCCCTTTTGTCTTTTGTATACAGGAGTGCTACTGATTTTTTTGAGTTAATTTTTTATCCAGCCACTTTGCTGAAAGTGTTTATCAGCTGTAGGAGTTCCCTGGTAGAGTTTTTGGGGTCACTCACGTATACTATCATGTCATTTGCAATTAGTGATAATTTGACTTCTTCCTTTCCAATTTTTATCCCCTTGATCTCCTTCAACTGTCTTATTGCTCTAGCAAGGACTTCCAGGACTATGTTGAAGAGATATGGAGAGAGTGGGCAGCCTTGCCTAGTCCCTGATTTCAGTGGGATTGCTTTAAGTTTCTCTCCATTCAGTTTGATGTTGGCTATAGGCTTGCTGTATATCGCCTTTACTATGTTTAGATATGTGCCTTGTATCCCTGATCTCTCCAAGACTTTAAACATGAATGGATTTTGTCAAATGCTTTTTCAGCCTCTAGGGAGATTATCATGTGGTTTTTTTTCTTTCAGTTTGTTAATATGGTGGATCACATTGATGGATTTCTATATATTGAACCACCCCTGCATGCTTGGGACGAAGCCTACTTGGTCATAGTGGATAATATCTTTGATGTGTTCTTGTATTTGGTTTGCAAGTATTTTGTTGAGTATTTTTGCATCAATGTTCATGAGGGAGAAAATTGGCCTGAAATTCTCTTTCTTTGTTGGGTTTTTGTGTGGTTTAGGTACCAAAGTGACTGTGGTTTCATAGAATGAGTTTGGTAATGTTCCTTCTGTTTCTATTTTGTGGAATAGTTTGAAGAGAATTGGAGTTAGCTCTTCTTTGAAGGTCTGGTAGAGTTCAGCACTGAAACCATCTGGTCATGGACTTTTTTTGGATGGTAGACTTTTGATGACCGCTTCTATTTCCTTGGGAGATATAGGACTATTTAATTGATTTACCTGGTCCTGATTCAGCTTTGGTAAGTGGAATCGATCAAGAAAATTGTCCATTTCATTTAGATTTTCAAATTTTGTAGCATATAGACTTTGGAAGTAAGCCTTAATGATTGGACTTCCTCAGTGTCTGTAGTTATATTCCCCTTTTCACTTCTGATTTTGTTGATTTGGATGGTGTCTCTCTGCCTTTTAGTTAGCTTGGCTAAGGGTTTGTTGATCTTGTTGAATTTCTCAAAGAACCAGCTTTTGGTTTCATCGATTCTTTGAATTGTTTTATTTGTTTCTAATTGATTGATTTCAGCCCTGAGTTTGATTATTTCCAGCTGTCTACTCCTTTTTGGTGTGTCTGCTTCTTCTTTTTCTAGGGTTTTTAAGTGAGCCATTAAATGGCTTGAATGAGCTGTCTTGAATTTCCTCTTGAAGGCACTTAGTGCTATGAACTTTCCTCTTAGTAAATTCCAAGAAGAAGAAGACATCACAATCCTGAACATCTATGCCCCAAATACAAGGGCACCCACATTTGTAAAAGAGACATTGATAAAACTTAAACCACACAGAGATCGTCAACTCAGAATTTTTACTTGTTTTTTTGTTTTGTTTTGTTTTTCCTACTTACGTTGAGTTTGGCCAGTGCTTCCTTTTCAGCTTCATTAAGTAGAAAAGCTAGTTACTGCTGTTAAGTCCTTTGCACTTCTCTTCCTATAGAATGCCTTTGCGGTTTCCTCTCTCCTCCCACTCACTGTCCAAGAACTGCTGATACTTGAGTTTTTCACTGTGGTTCAGCTGGCAACACCATCTACTCAGTTTTCATTGCATTTTCATCTATTAGGCAACACTGGTTAACTTCCTTTTGATGTTTCTTGTTTGTTTGTTAGTTTGTTTTTTTTTTGTTTTTTTCTTCAATGGTAACTTGCTTTGGCATAATGTTCTTTGGACTTTGCCAAAGTTTGGGCAAAGCCAAGTTTAGGATTCTATTTTGTGTAATATTAATATATCCATCTCAATTCTTATGATTAATTAATACTTGTACAACACATATTTTCTATTCTTTCCCTTAGCTTATTGCTTTTATTCATGTCATGCATGTGGAAGGCTGCTCTACCAATGCCAACAACCTCCCAGTACCCCTGCTTTTGTGTCCCTTTCCACACTGCTTTGCACTTGGCTCTGTGATTCACTTTAGCCTGGAAGACATCAGCAAACACCATAACCCAGGGCTCTGTGACCTGGGTTTGCCATCTTGAAATGTTGCAGCCTTGTAGGACAGCCTGTGGTCCCAGCCTTCCAAGACTGTCCCACATCCTGATTCTATCTAGAGTTATTTGGAAAGAGTAGCCTCAATGCCTCAGTTGAGAAAAATGCCTTCTTCAAGACTGCCTGGAGGCAAGTTTGTAGTGCATTTTCTTCATTAATGATTGATGTTGAAAGGCCCAGCCCACTGGGAGTGGTGCCACCCCTGGTCACGTAGTCCTGAAAGCAAGCCATGAAGTGAGCCATCAGAAGCTTTCTTCCATAGTCTCTGCTTCAGTTTCTGCCTCCAGCTTTCTTCTTTGTGTTCCTGCTGTGACTTCTCACAGTGATACAAATACCTGAGAGTAGTAAGATGAAATAAACCATTTCCTCCCCAAGGTGCTTTTGGTCATAGTGTTTTATCACAGCAATGGAACAAAGACAGAGATGCATTTACCTTTTGAACGGAGGCTATTCCTTCTTTCTCTGGTGTGGCATTCTCGATCTTGTGATTAGAATATGCAGGCTGATTTCTGATGAATGTAACTACTGACACAGTTGGGATGAAGTCCATTGTCTTGTTATTTATCTGTAATGGCCAGTTCTGTTGCTTCTCTTCTTTTACATCCTTTGGTTTACTCTAGTCCCTCCTGCTATGTCACCAAACACCATTCACCTTTCAAAATCTGTTGCTGGTGTTTCTTCCTTTACAATCTCCCTTTTGTTTTTCTGTTTTAGCAACTTACCATTGGAGTTCAATATGCATTTTTATTTTATTAATTTTATGCATTTACCCATATAATAAATTACTTTTGATCATTGTCATTTACTCTAACTAACTTTTTGTTACTATTATAACATACATACTTATGAAAGTATTTATTTATGAAATATGTGTGTATACATTTTAATATGTTATGAAACTCCAAAATATCGTGGACCCCTTACTTCTGTTGAGATGCATCCTAACCCCCAGGAGATGCCTGACATCTCAGAAAGCTCCTAGCCCTCTGGGCACTGCCACTTCCTATGCATGCATGCTCAGCTCATGCAGTGCATGACTCTCTGACTCCATCCCTTACTCTTAGTGAGGTGTGATGGCACTGGCCCCAGAAGCTCTCTAGTTTTGGAGCTTTCTGGCATAGTTTGGAACACCTTTTCAGTTCTATTGGCTGCCTTAAATTCACCATCCTTTCCATGCTAGTGCACTGTAAGATCATAGCTTTCACAGTCCAAGGTGTGGCAAGAGGACCAGCATCATATTTTTTTCTTGTCTTCACAGTTCACTGGTTCTTGTCTTAGATCTTCTCTTTGGAGTATTCAGATAGCCAGCACCACCGCTCCTGTCTATTGGGGCCATAGTAAATAAAACAAGAACTATTTTAATAAAAGCAAGGTGCTCTCACTACAGCCGTCTCATGGCTGAGACAGGTACTAGCTAGGTGGGTGATGCACATACAGTGGGAAAACATGGTTAAACAGTGACCCTTGGCAAGATGGAGGCTGATTTCACACTTCATCACAGTACTGAGAAATGTACAAGTTTAAAACCTACAAATTGCTTCTAGAATTTTCTACTCAACAGTGAAGGCTATGGTTCCTTGCCAGACCTAGTACCTTCCTGACCACATTCTGTGACAATGCTGGACCTGAGGGAGTAGGTAGAAGTATGCTAGATCTATACTGGATAATCCAACACAGAAGGCATATGTGAGCAGGAAGGATTTGCAAAGACAAAGTTAGAGGACAGTACCAAGGTGTTGAAGGGATGTGGGGCACTGAGAATGCAAGTCACAGTGTGAGTTAAACCCACACACTGCCTTTGAGATCAACTAGTAATGCTATTCACACACCCTGACTGAGCACTTACCCCCTGTGCCATCACAGAGCATAACTATTCCTGCTTCTGCCCAGCACAGCCCTCACAAGGAGGAAGGCACAAGGATGTCCACTGCAGCGCTGCTTACAACAGGAAAAGAAAGGAAAAGACTGTGGGCAAAGAAGATGGCAGACGGGTCTTTGGTGGTCCACCTTACACCAGGATGTGGTGAATCAGAAGCATTGAGATTAACTCTAAGCAAACAGGACACCTGGATCTATGCGGGAAAAGTCTCAAAAATATGTGCACTCTGCTCATACTTTATAATGTTTAACTTGGGGCTGTGGAGATGGCTCAGTTGATTAAATGCTGGCTACAACAAGTAAAAGGAACCTGAATTTGATTCCCAGGATACAAAAAAAGAGTGGGGCATGGCAGCGCATGCTTGTAACCCAAATGTTGGGAAGGTGGAGAGACTGGTCCCTGGGACTCATTAGGTACAGTTCCAGATAGCAGTGAGAGGTTCTGCAAGGCTGATATCTGGCCTCCACACATGTTCACATACATGTATGCATACCTACATACATACACATGGGTATCGGCTTGCCACCCCCACAAAGACAGAAAACACACACAAAACACATACCTACACAGAAACACACACAATATTTGTTATTAACTAAGGAGTTTAATACGAAAGCATTGTTTCCAGGGATCTAAAAGTGCACACATCCATGAAGATGATGAACTGCAAATTCAAGGTGACACTTAATTCTGTGGAAGGAGACAGAGACTGTGTCCCCCAGGAAGCTTTGCCTAGGACATTACATTTTGCAAGCCAACTGGTACAAAATCGGTGTTCATGACCCTTTTCTCTATGCAGCAGTTTTAATGGTTGCTGGAATGAGCAGCAAAGGAAGAACCTGGGGTTCACATTCAGGACCTGCCAAAGGCAACCCTGAATGCAAGCTTCAGCAGGTCCCCTCACTGGGTATGAGAATACAACCACAGCTGGGGCCAGTGGCATGATGGATAACAAATCTGACTAAGGGAGATTTGGGAGACAGCCATTCTCAGGTTCCTCGGACCATGCTGACATGGTCTTCCTGCTTCCAGCCAGACATCAGAAATGTTCCTGTTCATTTTCGTTCTTTGTGTATTTACTACATTAGAGACAAATAGCATTTCCTGAGTAACTGTAATTTATCAGAATCTCTGATAGGTGTTTTCTATACATTAATTCACAGTAGTCTCAAAGCTGCATCTTGTGTCTAGCACAGGAGAAAGCAGATAATGGAAAGTCCACAGTAGAGCCTAGAGATGAAACTCTGGGAACAGTCATTCTTCTGATTTAATTTGCAGTACCCAAATTGGGTGCATACCAGAGCAGCCAAAGGCACAAGGGCATAACACCTCCCTCCCCCCAAGCGTGGTCTTCAAACTTTTGAGAAACCACCCACTATAACTTTTATATCAATACAAGCATTGTCATATTACATTTTTAGGTGAAAAATCTTGAGAGAAATATCTTGCTATATCAACAACTTGAAGTTTGAGAGGGGCAATTTTATTTTCTCTTAGTCACAGAAAAATATCATAGGGAGAGTAGAAAACATTGGCTCACAGTGCTTGCAAAAGCATGTCTGTGGATCTGTCTCATGGGTCCAAGGTGGACTCTGTCTACTCAGTATGACTGAGACCCTGGCTGAAAGACTGTAGACAAATGTGCTGTGAAGACATGGCCTATGTATTCTTCTCAGGAATACACCATTAGACAAAGAAGCAATGACTTTTATCTTGCCTTATTCTGAAGAAGTATTCTCTGCCTATATCTGTGTATGCAAGGATAGGCTGGCCAATGTTCAACACTTAAGATAAGCCAGAGAGTACTGGGACTCACTATAAATTCATTGTTGGACACACTGTGATGATGTGAGATGGGATTTATCAGGGAAGATTTAGAGTGAGCCTTAGCTGGTGATCAAAATTCCTAGCAATAACCACAATAGTAACAAAGTTAACTTAGCACTAAAGACATGTCTGCATCATGAATCTTCCCAGCATTTTAGATAAAGAAGAGGAGGCATATTCAAATTCTTCCAAATACTAAATATGTGAGGCTCCTCTCCCCTTTCATTTTAAAAATTAGAAAGGCATTTAGAAGTGTCCAAGACTCCTCTTCCCTTTTATTTTAAAAATTATAAAGAAATTAGGAGCCCTGTCTGTCAGGAATAGCAACCTGGAATCATTCTGCTCCAAAACCAAGAGCTGTTTCCAGAGCATGCCAAAGTTTGCTGCTGCAGACAGCTCAAGTCACTGAGAGGGGCACAGGCAGAGTCTAGATTTCCATTCACAATACAAGCTGGACATTCTGGGAGTCCCTTCTGCTTGCTGAAGCCTACCCTTTCTTCTCCATGTGTCTCAGTGATGTGGCTCTTCCTGCACTGAGGTCCACTGAGCTCCTAGGGCCATGAGAAAATGCTCAAGCACAGGCTTTTAGGGAGATGTTTCCCTGAAGCAGCCTTTAGGGAGCTGGGCAGTGAACTGGGTGGCCCTGTTTTCTTAAATTTAAAACTGTATATGAGTGAAATTGTGGGAAATTTTTGAGTATAGTCATCAAGCACAAGGACACAAGTGCTGTGCTTTGTGGCCCTAATCCAGGTTCCCTCAGTTATACAGCAGGGTGGCCACCAGTCTTCTCTGCTGGGTATCCCCATCTATAACATGATATAATGAAGGATGTGATTCTAATGAGAGCCTTACAGGTAAGCATTATTTTCTCTTGTAATAGCTGATGAAAGTAGTCTATTCACTCATACACGGCAAGCCCTTATGTAGGCAACCCCCATCTGTTTATATGTATCTACATATGTGGCTTAATATGAGCTGCCTCAGAGATGACAGACCAGAGGGAAGCACACACTAAAGGTGGGTAGAAGGAGAAGGCTGTATGCAGTAGGGAAAGAACAACTGAGTTAAAAATCTCAAATTTGTGAATAAAACGTGGCGCTGAGCACGGGTGAAGCAGCACAAACAACCGGGTCCTTCTGGGACTCCTTTTCCTTATTAGTAAAAGGAGGCCAGTGGGTTGAAGAAGATATGATAATCCTTTGACCCACGGCTGTTTTGTTAGACCTTGTGTTTGACTCTTGGACAGTTTGGAAGAAAGGTGGAGTTTCCAGTCAAAAGCAGTCCTTTGAGAGTACACATCCAACTCTCACTGCCTTTTCCAAACCATCAGAGATGCAGCCAAACTATCAGGGTAGAGCAAACAGTTTTCATTGCCTGACAGTAAGTAGGCAAGGGAGGATATTAGACTCAAATCTTGGAGACCTGCACGAAATTTTTTATTGATTCTTTGTGAGTTTCACACTATTCATCTTCATCTCATTCATCTCCCCATCCCTTCCTACCTTCCTATCTACCCTCTGTCCCTGCAACCAACCCCCCAAAAGAAAATAAAAAAAAAGATAAAATAAATTAAAAAAAAAAGAAAGAAATCATAGAAAACCTCTTGTTGTGGAAGCTGCAGTTTGTCACAGTGTGTCCTATGGTATATTCTTTTGTCTACATAACCCCACTTGCAAATGTTCATTGCACTAACTGGAGGCCTCTTGCCTCTGCTATACCATCAACATGGGTTCCTTACTGTGGACTCCCCTGGGCCTACCTTTTGGTGCCATGTGTCATGGAGATCCCACTGCTTTGGATCAGCAGGGCCAGCTTTTCTGCATGTTCCAACAGTTCATAGATGAAGTAGATTTTGGGGAGGGCCTATTCAAAGTCCCAGATCTGTGCTTGGGTGGTAAATGAGTTGGTCATCCTGTCAGCTCTCCCATATCCACACCATCAGGATGAGCTCTCTAGCACTGCCCTAGCTAGCTCACCCAATACGGTCACCTACAGGGGACAGGGCCAGCTCTCCTGCTTTCATACCCCCTGGGGCTGGATCACTGGAGCTCAAGTCTGCATTTCCATGATCTAGCCCCAGAACTAACTCCATTATGCTGCCCAGTCAAGGCCTAGGGCCCAGTCTCAAGTGCTGCAGAGGTCAAGCTCTCCTGCTCTCATATCCTTGGGTCTGGCTCACCTGTGCTTTCATCATCAGGGCCACCTTCATTGTGTTGCCCAGGCCAGGTGCAGGGCTCGCTGTACCAATTTTTTAGTGGACTACTTTTACCTTTCATTCAAAATTACTTAAGAAAAGAATTGGTCAGATATAGTGATACATGACTTAATTCAGCAATCCAGAAGGTTATTGCTAGTTTTAAGGTAGTCTGATGTATGTAGTAAACTCCAAAGTTCAGAATAAGCCAAACCACATGGTAAGATCTTAGGTATCAAGCTTAGGAATCTATAAGAGGCAGAACACAGAGCTCTGTGAGGTTGCTTTATTTTAATTTTTCCAGAAACTAGTTGAAAGATCTTTTAATAAGTGAGTCATTGCCTTATTTTAAAAGTCCTTATTTTATATTATTTTAAGTTAATTTCCTCTCACAGGTTCTAATCCAACTTGTATTATTATTAAGTATGTGTTGTGTATATGTGAGTTATAGGGTGGCCATTTTGCTTTAAGTATTCTTTTGTAGCTCTTCGGTTTGTTTGTTTTTTTTTAATTTGTTTAGTTAGAGTTTATACAGTATTCTGCCTGCATGTTTACCTGCATGCCAGAAAAAGGAAGGCGATCTCATTATAGATGGTTATGAGCCACCATGTGGGAACTGAGCTCAGAACCTTTGGAAAAACAGCCAGTGTTCTTAACTTCTGAGCCATCTTTCCAGCCCCCTCTTGGTGTTTTTTTTCTTTATTAATTACACTTTATTCACTTTGTATCCCCCCCCCCCCGAGGTTCGCTCCCGCCTCCTGTCCCAATCCCTCCCTTCCTTCACCCTCTGCAAGCATGCCCCTCACCAAGTCCACTGATAGGGGAGGACTGCTTTTCCTTCCTTCTGATCCTAGTCAGTTAGGTCTCATTAGGAGTGGCTGCATTGTCTTCTTCTGTAGCCTGGTAATGCTGCTTCCCCTCAGGGAGAGGTAATTAAAGAGCAGGCCAATCATTTCATGTCAGAGACAGTCCCTGTTCCTATCACAATGGAACCCACTTGGATACTGAACTGCCATGGGTTACATCTGTGCAGGGGTCTTAGGTTGTTTCCATGCATAGTCCTTGGTTGGAATAGCAGTCTCAGGAAAGACCCCTGTTCTCAGATTTTTTTGGTTCTATTGCTCTCCTTATGGAGTTCCTGTCCTCTCCAGATCTTACTGTTTCCCACTTCTTTCCTAGGATTCCCTGCACTCTGCTCAAAGGTTGCCCATAAGTCTCAGTATCTGCATTGATAGTCTGCAGAGCAGAGCTTTCAGAGGTCCTCTGTGTCAGGCTCCTGACTTGTTCCCCCTTTTCTCCTTCTTCTGATATCCAGCCTTTTTGCCTGTCTGGATATGAATTGAGCATTTTATCAAGAGTCCTCCCTCTTGATTAGTTTCTTTAGGTGTACAGATTTTAGTAGGTTTATCCTGTATTGTATGTCTATATGAGTGAGTATATACTGTGTACATCTTTCTGCTTCTGGGATAGCTCACTCAAGATGATCTTTTCCAGATCCCACCATTTACCTGCAAATTTCATGATTTCCTTGTTTTTTATTGCTGAGTAATATTCTATTGTGTAGATATAGCACATTTTGTGCATCCATTCTTCAGTTGAGGGACATCTGGGCTGTTTCCAGCTTCTGGCTATTACAAATAAAGCTGCTACAAACATGGTTGAGCAAATGTCCTTATTGTGTACTTGAGCCTCTTTTGGATATATGCCTAGGAGTGGTATGGCTGGATCTTGAGGAAGCGCTATTCTTAGTTGTCTGAGAAAGAGCCAGATAGACTTCCAGAGTAGTTGTACAAGTTTACATTCCCACCAGCAGTGGAGGAGGGTTCCCCTTTCTCCACAACCTCTCCAGCATGTGTTGTCTCTTGAGTTTTTGATCTTAGCCATTCTGATGGGTGTAAGGTGAAATCTTAAGGTCGTTTTGATTTGCATTTCCCTGATGGCTGATGAGGTTAAGCATTTCTTTAAGTGTTTCTCTGCCATTCGATATTCCTCTACAGAGAATTCTCTCTTTAGCTCTGTTCCCCACTTTTTAATTGGATTACTTGATATTTTTTGCTGTTTAACTTCTTTAATTCTTTATATATACTGGATATTAGACCTCTGTCAGATGTAAGGTTGGTGAAGATCTCTTCTCAATCTGTAGGCTGTCATTTTGCTCTGAGAACAGTGTCCTTTGCTGTATAGAAGCTTTTCAGTTTCATGAGGTCCCATTTATTGATTGATGTTCTTAGAGCCTGCACTGTTGCTGTTCTGTTCAGGATGTTGTCTTCTGTGACAATGAGTTCAAGGGTATTCCCCACTTTTTCTTCAAAGCAGTTTAGTGTGACTGGTTTTATGATGTGGTCTTTGAATCACTTGGACTTTAGTTTTGTGCAGGATGATAAGTATGGATCTATTTGCATTTTTTTCTACATGTAGACTTCCAGTTAGACCAGCACCATTTGTTGAAGATGCTGTCTTTTTTCTATTGAATGAATTTGGCATCTTTTTTGAAAATCAGGTGCCCATTAGTGGCCATTAGATTTATGTCAGGGTCTTCTATTCGATTCCATTGATCCACAAGTCTGTTTCTATGCCAGTACCATGCAGTTTCTAGTATTGTTGTTCTATAGTACAGCTTGAGATCAGGGATGGAGATACCTCCTGGTGATCTTTTACTGTAGAGAATTGTTTTAGCAATTCTGGGTTTCTTGTTGTTCCATATGAAGGTGAGAATTTTTCTTTCAAGGTCTGTAAAGAATTGTGTTGGTAATTGGATGGGAATTGCATTGAATCTGCTTTTGGTAAGATGGCCATTTTTACTATGTTAATCCTGCCAAGCCATGAGCATGGGAGATCTTTCCATCTTCTGATATCTTCTTCTAATTCTTTCTTCAGAGACTGGAAATTTTTTTCATACAAGTCTTTGACTTCCTTGGTTAGGATCACACCAAGGTACTTTCTGTCCTTTGTGGCTATTGTGAAGGGTGTTGTTTCTCTAATTTCTTTCTCAGCCCTTTTGTCTTTTGTATACAGGAAGCCTACTGATTTTTTTGAGTTAATATTGTATCCAGCCACTTTGCTGAAGGTGTTTATCAGCTGTAGGAGATCCCTGGTAGATTTTTTGGGGTCACTTATCATATCATCTGCAAACAGTGATACTTTGACTTCTTCCTTTCCAATGTGTATCCCCTTGATCTCCTTCAATTGTCTTATTGCTCTAGCTAGGCCTTCAAGAACAATGTTGAAGAGATATGGAGAGAGTGGACAGCCTTGCCTTGTCCCTAATTTCAGTGGGAATGATTTAAGTTTCTCTCCATTGAGTTTGATGTTGGGTATAGGCCTGCTGTATATCACCTTTACTATGCTCAGGGGTGTGCCTTGCATCCCTGATGTCTCCAATACTTTAACCATGAATGGATGGATATTGGATTTTGTCAAATGCCTTTTCAGCTTCTAAGGAGATGATCATACGGTTTTTCTCCTTCAGTTTGTTTATGTGGTGGATCACATTGATGGATTTCCGTATATTGAACCACCCCTGCATGCCTGGGATGAAGCCTACTTGGTCGTAGTAGTAGATGATATCTTTGATGTGTTCATGTATTTGGTTTGCAAGTATTTTGTTGAGTATTTTTGCATCAGTGTTCATGAGGGAGATTGGCCTGAAATTCTCTTTCTTTGTTGGGTCTTTGTGAGGTTTAGGTACCAAGGTGACTGTGGTTTCATAGAATGAGTTTGGTATGTTCCTTCTGTTTTTATTTTGTGGAATAGTTTGAAGAGTATTGGTGTTAGCTCTTCTTTGAAGGTCAGGTAGAATTCTGTGCTGAAACCATCTGGCCCTGGGTTTTGTTTTTTTTTTAAAGGTAGACTTTGGATGATAGCTTGTATTTCCTTAGGGGATATAGGACTATTTAATCGGTTTACCTGGTCTTGATTCAGCTTTGGCATGTAGAATCAGTGAAGAAAATTGTTCGTGTCATTTAGATTTTCAAATTTTCTTGCATATAGACTTTGGAAGTAAGACCTAATTATTGTTTGGATTTCTTCAGTGTCTGTGATTATGTCCCCTTTTTTGTTTCTGATTTTGTTGATTTGGATAGTTTCTCTCTGCCTTTTAGTTAGTTTGGCTAAGGGGTTTTCGATCTTGTTGATTTTCTCAAAGAACCGGCTTTTGGTTTCATTGATTCTTTAAATTGTTTTATTTGTTTCTAATTGATTGATTTCAGCCCTGAGTTTGATTATTTCCAGCCATCTACTCCTCTTTGGTGTGTCTGCTTCTTTTTTTTCTAGGGCTTTTAAGTGAGCCATTAATTTGTTTGCATGAGATTTTTTGAATTTCTTTTTGAAGGCACTTAGTGCTATGAACTTTCCTCTTAACACTGCTTTCATCGTGTCCCATAAGTTTGGGTATGTTGTGCCTTCATTTTCATTGAATTCTAGGAAGTCTTTCATTTCTTTCTTTATTTTTTCTCTGACCCAGCTGTCATTTAGAAGCAAGTTGTTCAGTTTCCATGTGTGTGTGGGCCTTTTGCTATTTTTGTCATTGAGATCCAGCTTTAGTCCATGGTGATCAGATAGGATACAAGGGATTATTTCAATCTTCTTGTATCTGTTGAGGCTTGCTTTGTGACCAACTATATGGTCTATTTTGGAGAAGGTTCCATGAGGTGCTGAGAAGAAGGTAAATTCTTTTGAGGTCCATTTGATTCATGACCTCTGTCAGAGTTATAGATTCTTTGTTTAATTTCTGTTTTGTTTACCTGTCCTTTGTTGAGAGTGGGGTGTTGAAGTCTCCCACTATTAATGTGTGGGGGTCTATGTGTGGTTTAAGTTTTATTAAAGTTTCTTTTACAAATATGGGTTCCCTTGTATTTAGGGCATAGATGTTCAGGATTGTGATATCTTCCTGGTGGATTTTTCCCTTGATGAGTATGAAGTGTCCTTCTCTATCTCTTTTGATTAATTTTGGTTGAAAATCTCCTTTATTAGATATTAGAATGGCTACTCCTGCTTGATTCTTGGGTCCATTTGGTTGGAAAACTGTCTTCCAGCCCTTTACCCTCAGGTAATGTCTATCTCTGTGATTTAGGTATGTTTTTTGTATGCAGATTGTTGGGTCTTGTTTACGCATCCATTCTGTTAGTCTGTGTCTTTTTATTGGAGAATTGAATCCATTGATGTTGAGGGAGATTAATGACCAGTGGTTGTTAGATCCTTTGATATTGATGTTGGCCATGGTATTGTGTTTGTCTGTTTGGCTACTTTTTGTTTTGCTGTAGTGAAGTTATTTATTTCCTGTGATTTCTTGAAAGTAGTTACTTTTCTTGGGTTGTATTTTTCTTTCTAGTGTCTTCTGTAATGCTGGATTTGTGTGTAGGTATTGTTGACTCAGAGATTCTGCTCCCCCAGCAATTTAAATCCTGTGTTTCTCATGTATGTATGTATTTTTCTGTGTCTGTTTCTTTGTAGACTTGGACTGATGAAAATTCGGACAGAGGATAGTTAAAATTAGAACTAGTTCTCGGCCCGGGAGTGCACATGGCTGCATGGCAGGACACCAAGCAGTGTGCTCTCCCTCCCAAGGGAGCCAAGGGAACAGGCAAGGCTCATGGGCTTGCTAGGTGAAAGTCCTTATACATGGCTAGGTGGGCATTGGCTCTGTAGCTGCTCCATGACAGGAGCTGCTGCTCTGGCTGCCGAGAGTGAGGAAAAACTCCTCCCCCTTGCCTTCATGCCAGCTCAGCAGGGAAGTGAGCAGCAGGAGCTCACCATGCCCTCTTGCTCCTCTCTTCCCTCCTCCTACCTAAGGGGCTTGCAACTTACAGATCAAACAGTAATTTAGGAAGAAAACTGCACTTGCTGTAATGTTTAGAATTACAGCTGAGTCTAAATAAAAAAAAAGTTTTGTTTGTCTGTTTAAATATATGGCCATTATATGATTGTTTTCAACTGGTCTTAAATGGTTGATATGTTAAAAAATAATTGGGTATGTTTTAAGGTTAAATTCAAATTCTTGTTTAAAACACGTATATGTGCCTATGTGTTTGTAGGGTCTATGAATGCATATGTTTAAATAACAACAATGTAAATTGCCACATGGTGTGGCTCAGGAAAAGAACAAAGGTTGCAAAATCTCTGAGTCAAAATGATTTTATTTCCTTTTAGAATAAGAAGAAAGTCTTATTCTAAGTTGATATTGGTTCTGAAGATTGGGTTGCTTTCACTGATAAATTTTGGTCTTAAAATCTGGTTTCAACTTTTAAAATTATGGTTATGCTTTGTGAATTCACTCCTAAAGAAGATACTTTGCTTTGATATTGCAGGGGTGAGTTTTAAAAATTGTTTAGATGTTTAAGAGGATAAAACATTTACAGTTTATCAGATTTTTTAAGCAATAACTCTTGGGAAGTCTAACAACGAACTTAAAACAGTTTCCCAACCCTTGGGAAAATTAAAAAAAATTTAATGAGAGTTTTTCTGTTGTCTGAAAAGAAAGAGAGAGTGAGCAAGAGATCTTAAAAAAATGGCTTGTCTAAAGCAAAAATGTCTGGTTAAGCCAAAAAAAAAAAAAAAAAAAAAAAGGCTAGGAACCTAAAGGTATGTAGGATGTTGCAGAAGGTTAGTGGATGTATTATAAAAAGCCAGAGAGTTAATATGATTTAAGAAAAAAAGACTGTATTTAAATATGTTATAATTCATTTAAAAGGCTGGTGATTCTTCATTACAAAATGTTTTTTTATGCTCTTTTAAAGAAAAAAATTCTGGCTGATAGGTTTGGTATGGCTAAAATAATTCATACAGTTTAAAAATGTTCTGTACTGTTCTGTTATGCAGTTGGTTCTAAAACTTATTTGATCACTACGTTAAAACTTTTGGTTGTGGGGGATTATGGATACTCCACAGTGTTTGCTGTGTCATCAATAGCACCTAATGGCTATGTTTGGTATTGTCAGTCACAGCCTGTGCTAACACATGGCTAGCCGCCATGATGGTTCAGGGATAGAGAGCATGTGAAGCTGTAGTTTTGCTGCCATATTTCTTTAGGGCTTTCAGCTGAGTTTAATTATACGTGGCCAGCTGCCATGCTGGTCCGGAGATAAAGAGGGTGGAGCCATGAGTTTACCACCATTTTGTTTAGGTCTCTCAGTTATGTTCAGTCCTCTAATTAGTGTTAAGTGCAAAGCTTTTTACTGTTCAATTTTAATACAAAGTGGTAGGATCAGCAAGATTTACTAGCCCCTCTATAAACTGTATCTGATTAAAATGTTTGCTTTGATTTTATTTCAGAAAGAGCAGACTTAAAGCTATGCTAATGACTGCAGTTGATTAAGGTGTTGAGCTTTACCTAGTGTCTTTGTATAGGTTTTTTTAAGGTTAAGCCTAAGATGGATAACTATAAAGTTTGCCTATTTGTCTTAAAATATATAGTTCTAAAACATGCATCTCAGAAATATGCTAGAACTAGATTAAGTAACATTCTGTTTTATAGGACACGGTTTAAAACAGATGATAAAAACAAAGAGTAACTCAGATATGCTGGCCCTCAAGCTTATCAGAGATCTGATGAATATGGCATTTTAACATATGTAAGTTTATTGTGGCAAAAGTCCCAAAATCCTGGCAGTAACTCCCCAAGGTCTCCGAGAAGATTTGGACAACAACAGATGACTGCAACTCTGGATTGTGGTATGCTAACCACTGGGCAATACTGCCCCAGCTGGCCCACTGGTAGGGCCCAGCCTAAACAGCTGACAAAGTCGGGGACACCTGAAGAGCCATTGTCTCACATGGGAGAGGCAAGGTGAGGTCAATCTCTCCTGTTCCTCTTTCCACAGCAGCAGTTTCTCATCCTCTATGCCTGATGGCTGGACTGCCTCTGCTCAGAAAGCCAGGAGACCACAGGGGCCAGGTACACTGCCCAGGTGATGGACTAACTAGTCATCTCTGTCATTTTGATTGGTACATTTACTTAGCTCATAATTTATCCTTCTCAGGTCTCTGATCACATTGACGGCTAGGCTGAAAGGCTAGGCTTAGTTAACAGTAACTTGGCAGCTAAAGACCAGACAGTTAGGTTCACTATCAGCTCATTGGACAGTTCATTAGTTAGTTAAAACTACTAGGTACTATATCTTTTGTGTAAAAAGAAAAAAAACAAGTTTGCCCTGCTCACAGGCTTTACATCAGTTGCCAGTCTTATAATAATAGTTAAATTAAAAAATATATAGTTTATATAGGGTCTGAGGATATAGGAGTTCAGGTTATAAAAATCTAAAAAAATGTTGGTCTACATACTGATCAAAGTGTCAATTTAATGGACATCAGGTTAACACTTAAGTAAAAAAAAGAAAAAAAGTACAAGCAGTTTCTCACGCAGGCAATTTTACTCAGCCAAAATATACGAGGGTTTACTCAAGGTTGCACAGAGCCTACTGTCTGGTTACTGTGGTTGCACGGAGTTTCTCAGGGTCAGAGCAGTCTGCTGTAAGACCACCAAGGTCAGTCTGTGAGAGACTGGACTTTGGAAAATAGCCAAGAGGCGGAGTTCTGCTGCTCAGATGCCGTTAACTCCAAAAAGGCTGCCACATGGACACACTTAAGTTGTTTATAAAAGATATAAAACAAACAGCTGACTGGTACCCATTCTGTTGGATATAGTTTTTACCTGTTACTCTCAAAATGTTGTTGTATTAGATTTGCTGATATGTTACTTTTCTGAGTTTTTAATATATATATATTTCCTTTTGTGTACCAAAAATTCATATGAGTTTATAAAAATCAAAAGGTCATGAGACCTAGATCTGGCATAGCTCAAATGGATCCCAGAAGATTTTTTCTCTGCTGTTGGGATTCCTTTTTCCATTTAACAGACAAATCTTAACTTCTGTCTCTAGTCTGAATTTGTCTCAGCAGATTTTCACCTGGTTGACTCTGGGCTGCAAGCTGAAATCTGGACTTGTTGGAAGCTGACATGACTGCTCCCTGTCTCTTCAATTGGATCAACCAACCAGAGACTGTTAAGGACTGCCTCATTGACCAGCCTTTGACTGGCTCCTAGTAATCTTTACCCATGTACTCTCCCCAACTTTTGACCAGCATTTCAGCCTCTTTCAAACTGAGATATCAACGATTCAATATCAGCATGAAGAAATTCCAGAAGACGGATCATCGGCCCATTGTCCCATTCTACAGGCTGAAATGTTGAGTCAAAAGAAAAAAATTTCTTAAGATAAAATTCTCACTCTGAAGCTGCTTCATGATTGAAGCAGTTACAAGGAGAAGGGAGAAATGAAAGGGTTAGGCTAACTTTGTAACCTATATGTCTTCTAAAGCCTATAGTTTTGAGTTTTAGGTCCAGGTTAAGCTAAAGCCTCTTAGTACCTTTCCAGAGAATGAAGGAATGTGACCCTATCTGTGAGGACAGATATAAAAAAAAGGCAAGCAAGCAATGATCTTCACTCAGCAAAAGAAGGACCAGACCCTTGTCTTTGAGATAGCGTTTCTTAGCAATGAACCTAGACTTCTTCTGAGTAGCTTTTGACCTCCAGCCAAAAGTCTATAGCCCCTAATCTTCAAGGATGAGCTAACCACCCCCACCTTGAATTGCAGCTGCATCCACACTTGGCAGGACTGGCCAAGCTTGAGCACCTAAGACTAACCAATTATATTACTTTATAGCTTCCTCATCCAATCCTAAGTTGCCAAAACTGCAACTTCAAATTTCCCACAATTTTTCTTTTAAAAACCTAAAGGCCTTTGTCCCCCAGTGCCACTCTTTGCTGACCGCCAGGGGTGACCCCATTGTGCAATGGTTAATAAACCTCCTGCTTTTGCAACGAGTCTTGGTCTGGGGGAGTTTCTGGGAAGGGTGCGATCTTGAACTCCTGAGCTGTGAGATCCCAGGTCTTACAGTGCCTGATACCTGAGTTTGTGGGAACAGCCTGGTATGTTGATCCAGGGGTAGCAGGGCTGGTTCATGCTTCTGGGAGAGCTCTCTTGGCACCAGAGGCTGCTGGGGTGGACTTAGACATTTGATCCTGTGTTCTGGTCTGGTGCTAGAACATGTCTGGGGCCTGGGTCCATGGTACTGCCATTGGCTTTGGAACATAGAGCCTGGCCTGTAGGGAAAGGCACTGGTCTGGGTGCTGAGGTTTCCAGTGAAGGCAGGTTCTCATTTTACTGTCTTCTTTCTACAAGAAGAGAATCTGTCTAGCCGAACTGTACATATCTGGGGAAGGGATTCATGATAGTGGTGTTCTTTTTATTTTTCAATGTGTCTTTTTATTTTATTCCTAAAGCTCTTAAGTGCTGTAAGCTCTTGTCTGAATTCTATAGCTTTTATGGGTATTTTTGAATGAATGTTTGTTCAAGCTCATATTATTTCTGTTTTAATTTAAAATACAGCACATATTATAATAATATAATATATAGTGTAATAATGTTCAAAGGCTCTATAAGTTTGTCAGTAAATTGTAATCATGTAAAATGTTCCTGTTGGGCTGGTTGAGATGACTCATTAAGTAAGGGTCCTTGACACCAAGCCTGTCCATTGGAGTTCCATCTCCGCCATCCAGAGGATTTAAGGAAAGAACACAGCACACTCATAACTCTTTCTCTACCCATAAGTAAATAAGGGTGGTTCTTTGTCAAACATATTAGAGAACTGCTGGTTTATATGGAAGATGTTGGAGAGACCTGACAGCAAACACTATGGTCTTGGACCAGATGCTTTCCAATAAGAAATGAAATGCTCTAAACATGATTGGGCAGTCAACAACATTGAAATGTAGACTGCATTTAGACTATAGTTGTATCAGTATACATTTCTCTTTTTTTTCAATTTCAATTTTATTTTTTTCTTCATAATTCATTCATCATATATCTCAATCGAAGACCCCTCCCTCAACTCCCGCCAGTCTTACCTACCCTCCCTCTTCTCTCTATCCCCTAGTCCACTGAAAGAGGGGGGGGGGGTTCTCCACTATTGCCATATGCCCAAAGCTTGTTAAAGTCTCATCAGGACTGCCTGGATCCTCTTCCTTGGTGGCCTGGCAAGGCTGCATCATCCGGAGTAAGTTATCAAAGAGCAATCAACTGAGTTCATGAGAGAGGCAGCCCCTGATCCTCTCACTCAGAGATCCACATGGAGACTGAGCTGCCAGTCGGCCACATCTGAGCAGGGAGTCTAAGTCCTCTCCATCCATGGTCCTCCGTTGGTGCATCAGTCTCTGCAGGACCCCCTGGGCTCAGATCTTCTAGTTTTGTTGGTCTCCTTTCCCCTCCATGTCCCTCTATTCCTACCCCCTTCTTCCTCCATAAGACTTCCTATGCTCTTCCCAAAGACTGGCCATGCTCGCAGCATCTGCTTCCATCCCCTGTTGGGTGAATCATTTCAGAGGACCCTTTATAATAAGTTCCTATCCTGTTTTCTCTCTTCCACCACTTCTGGTTTCTATCCTGTTTGCTGTTCTGAATGAGATTTAAGCATCCTCCCTAGGGTCCTCCTTACTGTTTACTTTCTTTAAGTCTGTAGATGGCTACAGCTAATATCTGCCTATAAGTGAGTATATACTATGTCTGTCTTTCTGTTTCTGGGTTATCTCACTCAGGATGATCTCTTCTAGTTCCATCCATTTCCCTGCAAATTTCATGATTTCCTTGTTTTTAATAGCTGAGTAGTATTTCATTGTGTAGATGTACCACAATTTCCGTATCCATTCTTCCATTGAGGGACATCTAGGTTGTTTCCAGATTCTGGCTATTACAAATAAAGCTGCTATGAACATGGTTGAGCAAATGTCCTTATTAAGTGGTGGGGCATCATTTGGATATATTCCTAGGAGTGGTATAGATAGATCTTGAGGTGGTGTTATTCCCAATTTCCATAGAAAGCTCCAGATTGATTTCCAAAGTGGTTGTACAAGTTTGTACTCCCACCAGAAATGGAGGAGCGTTCTCCTTTCTCCACATCCTCTCCAGCATGTGTTGTCACTTGAGTTTTTTTTATCTTATCCAAGAAATTAGACATCAACAAATCAAATAATCCAATTAAAAATGGGGAACAGAGCTAAGCAGAGAATTCTCAAGAGAGGAATATAGAATTGCAGAGAAACCCAACCCTAACAAAAGATCAAAGCAGATGCTGAGACTCAAGGCTAATCTTTTGGCAGAGCACAGAGAGTGTTATGGGGGAAGAAAGGGGTGGGGTTAGGTTAGGTAAATAGGAGTATAAGGTACTGAACTCCTGTCATTTTACCTAATGAGCTATCTCTCTGGCTCCACACTGCTTTTTCAAAGGATCCTTGAAGTTTGAAAGTGAAAGCTTACAAATGATTTAGAAAAATAAAAATGCAGGTTCATAAATATATTTAGAAAGAATAATAAAACAAATACAGTAAATGCTATAAATTGAATTCTGCATAGACTATACGAGTATGTTCTCAAATTTCAAAATTACTTACATAAAATGTACCACAGATTAAATTCAGATTTACTTAAAAAACAAAACTTAAAAATTATTAAACATGTATCTTAGAAACAATTTTAATGCACCAATTTGTGTTTCATTTGCTTGAAAATGACTGAAATGTTTTGAGCAGCTCCAAGCATCCTCTGTGCTCTGCTGCCCCCTAGTGCCCCTTTTGCTCATGAGCAGCTCATTCTGCAAATGGGGATTTAGAGCATTGGAATCCCCAGGCAAACAGGTTTCAAGTACAACCCTATCACGTAAAATACTTTAATTTTTTTTATTAAATTTATTTACTTATTCATTTTACATCCAGATGATTTTTTTTAGTGGTGATAGTGTGGTATAGTACCACAAAGCCATACCTCATGACATATTTCTCCTTCTGTTTCTCCCTTTTGTTGCTGGGATTGGCCCTCAGCGTGCTGTGTACTGGCTGTACTTCTGAGCTAAAGCTCCAGCCTGCCTGCTCCACCTGTTACAAGATCCTCAAATAACACATGTCAAATATCCAAGAGTATATATCAAATATACTTGCTTTTCTTGACAGCTGTTACTTAATAGTATTATCATAGTGTTCTACTTTGTAGCCAAGCATACTGGATTTGACCCCTAGTCTCTCAATTACTGATTCCCAATTCCTAAAAGCATTGAATGCCATTTGTCCTCAAAAACTGCTTCAGTTTATTTGGCAAGAATATTTGACATGAATTGGCATGAACTTTTAGCTAACTTTGTATTGACTGCTTGTATGATTATTCCTAACTTAGTTCCAGAATTATTAACATGAAATGCTGCTGTTTTTTGTTTGTTTGTTTGTTTGTTTGTTTTTAAACTGTTGGTTTATTGATTCTTCTTTTCATTCTTGGATTCTCTAAGAATTTCAGCTCACATGTTTAACTCATTAATATTAATTAATACTTTGATCATTTCTTTGATAAGGCTAGGACTATATATGGTAAAGCCTTAGGGATTTGGGAGTTGATAAGGAGAGATCATGGGTAAAATCAGTTATGCTTAGATTAAAAATAGAAGGCTTACTTTGATTGAGAAATGTCTGTATTTCATCTTAGTTTCCTTAAAATTATGGAAAGTTAAACATCAGATTGATTCATTATTCCATCTCTCTGTCTGGTTGTCTATCTCCTTTTGAGACTGGGTTTTGCAATGTTGTTCTAGCTGCCCTGGAGCTTCCTATGCAAACCAGGCTGGCTTTGAACTCAAGATATCTGCTTGCCCTGCCTTCTAAATGCTTGGACTAAAGGTTTTCCACTGCTTCAAGCCCAGTTTAACCACTTTAAAGTGTGCACGTTGACAGTGTTAGTTCTTGCAACCATCTCCAGAACCTTTTCATCTTGTCAAACGTGAGAAGATCTATACTCAAAACAGTAAGCCACCCATCCTCCTCTCCGCAGCCAGCCCCTGGCAGGTGTTATTTTACTTTCTGTCTCTGTGAATTTGAAAACCGTAGATGACTCTTTTAAGTGGAATTATCTGGTATTTATCATTTTGAATTAGCTGATTTCACTAATCTTATATCTTTAAGGTTTATACAGGCTGTAGCATAACACAAAACTTCTTCGCTTTTAAATATTGAGTAATATTCCATTTTTGCTTGTTTACCTAACTTGTAGTGATATTTTTTTTACTAACTTGTAGTGATTTTTGTTTGCTCATTTATCTTTCCATGCACACATGGATTGCTTTTTTCTTTTTAGCTCTTGTGTATAATGCAGCCATGAAGATGGATGCATTATTATCTCTGTGAGCCCTTGCTTTCAGTTTTTTTGGCTGTAGACCCAGAATTAGAATCTGTGGATAATGTGATAATTGTTTATTTTTTTTGTTGTTGTTGCTGTAATACTGTTTTCCTTATCAGTTATATTTCATGTTATCTGCTTTATTTAATTTTTTTTGCATGTGTATATATGCAAATGCGTACATGCATGCTTGTGTAGCTGGGGTCAGTGTCTTCCTCAGTTGCTTTATTTTTTTTCCTTTTTTTAATTTTATTAATTACACTTTATTCATTTTGTATCCCCCCATAAGCCCCTCCCTCCTCCCCTCCCAATCCCACCCTCCTTCCCCTTTCTCCATGCCTGCCACTCCCCAAGTCCACTGATAGGGGAGGTTCTCCTGTCCTTTCTGAACTTAGTCTATCAGTTCTCATCAGAAGTGGCCTCTACTGTGGCCTGGTAAGGCTGCTCCCCCCTCAGGGGGAGGTGATCAAAGAACAGGCCAATCAGATTATGTCAGAGGCCTCTTCCCATTACTATGTAACCCACTTGGACACGGAACTGCCATAGGCTACATCTGTGCAGGGGTTCTAGGTTATCTCCATGAATAGTCCTTGGTTGGAGTATGAGTCTCTGTGAAGTTCCCTGTGTTCAAATTTTCTTGTTCTGTTGCTCTCCTTGTGGAGACCCTGTCCTCTCTAGCTCTTACTATTTCCCACTTCTTACATAAAATTCCATTCACTCTGCCCAACAGTTGACCATCAGGCTCAGTATCTGCTTTGATAGTCTGCAGGGCAGAGGCTTTCAGAGGCCCTCTGGTAGGTTCCTAGTTTGTTTCCTGTTTTCTTCTTCTGGCTTTCAGAAGCCCTCTGTAGAAGATTCCTAGGTTGTTTCCTGTTTTCTTCTTCTTCTGATGTCCATCCTCTTTGCCTTTCAGGATGGGGATTGACCGTTTTAGTTAGGGTCCTCTCTCTTGCTTAGTTTCTTTAGATGCACAGATTTTAGTGGTTTGTCCTATGTTGTATGTCTATATGAGTGAGTATATACCCTGTGTGTCTTTTTGCTTCTGGGACAATTCACTCAGGATGATCCTTTCCAGGTCCCACCATTTACCTGCAAATTTCATGATTTCCTTATTTTTCATTGCTGAGTAATACTCCATTGTATAGATATACCACAGTTTCTGCATCCATTCTTCAGTTGAGGGGTTTCTGGGCTGTTTTCAGCTACTGGCTATTACAAATAAAGCTGCTACAAACATGGTTGAGCAAATGTCCTTTTTGTGTACTTGAGCCTCTTTTGGATATATGCCCAGGAGTGGTATGGCTGGATCTTGGGGAAGCGCTATTCCTAGTTGTCTGAGAAAGTGCCAAATTGATTTCCAGAGTGGTTGTACAAGTTTACATTCCCACCAGCAGTGGAGAAGGGTTCCCCTTTCTCCACAACCTCTCAAGCATGTGTTGTCACTTGAGCTTTTGATCTTAGCCATTCTCATGGGTGTAAGGTGAAATCTCAGGGTTGTTTTGATTTGCATTTCCCTAATGGCTAATGAGGTTGAGCATTTCTTTAAGTGCTTCTTTGCCATTCGATATTCCTCTCCAGAGAATTCTCTGTTTAGCTCTGCTCCTCATTTTTTAAGTGGATTACTTGGTTTGCTGTTTTTTAGCTTCTTTAGTTCTTTATATATACTGGATATGAGTCCTCTATCAGATAAAGGGTTGGTGAAAATTCTTTCCCAATCTGTAGGCAGTCGCTTTGTTTTGATGACGGTGTCCTTTGCTTTGCAGAAGCTTTTCAGTTTCATGAGGTCCCATTTATTGATTGTTGCTCTTAGAGCCTGTGCTGTTGGTGTTCTCTTCAGGAAGTTTTCTCCTGTACCAATGAGTTCTAGGGTATTCCCCACTTTTTTTTTCTAACTGATTTAATGTGTCTGGTTTTATGTTGGGTCTTTGATCCACTTGGACTTCAGTTTTGTGCAGGGTGATAAGTATGGATCTATTTGCATTTTTCTACATGTAGACATCCAGTTGGACCAGCACCGTTTCTTGAAGATGCTATCTTTTTTCCATTGTATGGTTTTGGCATCTTTGACAAAGATCAGGTGTCTATAAGTGTGTTGGTTTATTTCTGTGTCCTCTGTTCGGTTCCATTGATCCACCATTCTGTTTCTATGCCAGTACCATGCAGTTTTTAAAACTGTTGCTCTATAGTACAGCTTAAGATCAGGGATGGAGATACCTCCAGAAGATCTTTTATTGTAGAGGATTGTTTTAGCAATTCTGGGTTTCTTGTTATTCCATACGAAGTTGAGAATTTTTCTTTCCAGGTCTGTAAATAATTGTATTGGTAATTTGATGGGAATTGCATTGAATCTGTAGATTGCTTTTGGTAAGATGGCCATTTTTACTATGTTAATCCTGCCAAGCCATGAGCATGGGAAATCTTTCCATCTTCTGATATCTTCTTCTAATTCTTTCTTCAGAGACTTGAAATTTTTTTCATTCAAGTCTTTGACTTCCTTGGTTAGGGTTACTCTGAGGTACCAGTCATGGAATGTCTCCCATCCAAAAAAAGCCCAGGACCTGATGGTTTCAGCACAGAATTCTACCAGACATTCAAAAAAGAGCTAACTCCAGTTCTCTTCAAACTATTCCACAAAATAGAAACAGAAGGAACATTACCAACTCATTCTATGAAGCCACAGTCACCTTGGTACCTAAACCTCACAAAGACCCATCAAAAAAAGAGAACTTCAGGCCAATCTCCCTTATGAACATTGATGCAAAAACACTCAACAAAATACTTGCAAACAGAATACAAGAACACATCAAACATATCATCCACCATGACCAGGTAGGCTTCATCCCAGGTATGCAGGGGTGGTTCAATATACGGAAATCCATCAATGTGATCCACCATATTAACAAACTGAAAGAAAAAAAACCACATGATAATCTCCCTAGATGCTGAAAAAGCATTTGACAAAATCCAACATCCATTCATGTTTAAAGTATTGGAGAGATCCGGGATACAAGGCACATATCTAAACATAGTAAAGGCGATATACAGCAAACCTATAGCCAACATCAAACTGAATGGAGAGAAACTTAAAGCAATCCCACTGAAATCAGGGACTAGGCAAGGCCGCCCACTCTCTCCATATCTCTTCAACATAGTCCTGGAAGTCCAGGAGATCAAGGGGATACAAATTGGAAAGGAAGAAGTCAAATTATCACTATTTGCAGATGATATGATAGTATACGTGAGTGACCCCAAAAACTCTACCAGGGAACTCCTACAGCTGATAAACACCTTCAGCAAAGTGGCTGGATACAAAATTAACTCAAAAAAATCAGTAGCCCTCCTGTATACAAAAGACAAAAGGGCTGAGAAAGAAATTAGGGAAACAACACCCTTCACAATAGCCACAAATGACATAAAGTTGCTTTATATTTTTTGAGATAGGGTCTCTCACTTGGAGCTCACTGATTGTCTAGCCTGGGTGTCCATTTCTCTAGCACTGGGATAACAGGTGTACAACACTGTACCTGTCTGTACTCTGTGCTGAGAAATGATTCAGGTTGTTGTTTTCTGTGGCAAGTACTTTACCAACTGACACATCTGTACAGCTCCATGTTTTGGTTTTCTTTTTTTGTTTTTGTTGTTGTTGTTGTTTGTTTTTTGTTTTATTTTTAATCAGGGACATTCTGAGTAACATAGATTAGTCCTGAACTCATGATCATCCTGCTCATTTTCCTGGATACCTTAGCTTTTAAAGAACATAACTTTGTTCATGTTAGAATTCTAGACTGGCACTTTTTCTTCTTTTGAGCAGGGCAAAGTATTCAGATATTTTATGTAGATTTTCTCTGCTCAACAGTGAACCATTAGTTACTGTTAGTTACTATTATTAGTTATTGTTGATGCTCATTTTTTCTGAAAAATTTTTTCTAAAAGCTTATAGCGTCTCTGTTTGGTTTTGCTTTTAAATAGTCTTATTATGCTGTACATCTATAATCTCTTTACAGTCATCCATACTGGACTGTTTAGGGTCTTGAAACTATAGAATGATATATTTTCTATGTTTTTGGAAGTTCTTGGTTGTGGTGTCTTTAAGCCCTCTGTTGCATTACATGCAAAGTTACCTTTTCAGAGGGGTTTAACTGTTTCCATGATGTTACTAAGATGCTATTTGCTCTTTACAGCTATTCTCATAGGTCACATAAATGGAGCTTCCCTGATACATGTGGTACTGTTAATAGGGTGAATATGGTTTATTGTTATATAACTTCACATATGGCAAATGCTAAAAAGTATAACTGCATATATTAGTATTTTTGTAAACTTGATGGAGTACCTGAGAAAATAGCAGGAGAGATGATTGTTGGTTTTAGAGGGTTCAGTCCATCATGATGAGAGAAATGGAGCAGAGAAGAACAGTTCACATTGTTGTGACCAGGAATCAAAGAGAGGTTTTGAATTTACTAATACCCCCTTACCCCCCTTTATTCCATCTGGGTGCTGTTTCACTCTGTGCCCACATTCAGATCAGGCCTTTTGCCTCTTAGTTAACCCTCTCTGAAAGCGCCCTCACAGACATACCCAGAGTGTCCTACTAATCAGCTCCATGTGTGTCTTAGTCTATTGGCAATTACCATTAACTGTCATGCCATATATACAAAGGTTTTGAGAAAACCAACAGTTTTTAATAATATGAAAATGTTGTAGACAAGAGGGTGTTGCCCAGTGACAGTGTGTATGTGAGAGGTCCCCAAAGAAAAAATCTGGAGTGCTAATTGCTCAGTACTCCTGTTAATATCCCATGTGTTTTGTGTTTCTTTCTTTTCCCTTCCTCTCCTCTCTTTTTTTCTTTATCTTATTGAAAAAGGATTTTTCTCTCATAGAAAATATCCCAACCACATTTTCTTTTTCCCTTTTTTCTACCCCTCCCAGTTCCTTTTTATCCCAAATAGCTTCCCCTTAGCCTCCTTTTAAAAAAGAGCAGGCCTTCAAGAGACAACAACCAAACAGGACAAAACAAACACATTAAGACAAGGCAGATGCCCTCATTTTGAGGCAGGTCAAAGCAAACCAACAGCAGAAAAAGAGTCCCAAGAGAAGACCAAAAAAGGCCAGGGGCACACATGTTCCCACAGTTAGAAGTCCCAGGAAAACACCAAGATAACAGCCACAACCAGAAGATCTGGTGCAGACCCTTGCAGACCCCATGCATGCTGCTTCAGTCTCTGTGAGCCGGTGTGTGCCTTGATTAGTTGATTCAGTGAGTCACCTTCTCCTGGTGTACTCCATCCTCTCTGACTCCTACTATCCTTCTATCCCCTTCTGCTGGCTCCTCTGAGCTTCAAGGGAGAGGGACCCAATGGTAACCCCCAATTTAAACACTTCCCACATAATGTCTGGCTGTGAGCCACTGTGTCACCTCCCATCTGCTGCCAGAAGAAGTCTCTCTGATGATGACCAGACAAAGCACTGATTTATGAGTATAGCACAGTATTATTAGAAAAAATTATTTACTTATTTGTGAATATTTTAGACCAGCTGTATTTGATTCTGCTTAGGTCTCTGGGCTAACTCTAACCCTCCCTAACACTAACCCTAACCCTAACAATCCTAAACGTAACCCTAACTCTAACATTAACACTAACACTAACACTAATCCTAACCATAACAACCCTAACCACAAACTCTAACCGTAACCCTTACACTAACTCTAACACTAACCTGAACACTGCCTAACCCATACCCAAACCCTAACCTTAACCCTAACAAGCCTAACACTAACCCTAACAACTAAATCTAACACTAACCCTGCCTAACTCTAACCTTAACCCTAACACAAAAACTAATCCTAACCCTAACCCTAACAACTCTAACCCTAAATCTAACCCTAAACTGAACTCCTAATTCTAACACTAACCTTAACCCAGCAGTAACCCTAACACTAACCCTAAACCTAACCCTGCATAACCCTAACCCTAACTCTAAAACCCTAACCCTAAACATAACCATAACCCTAACCTTAACTCTAAACCTAAACCTAAAACCCTAACCCTATCCCTAACCCTGCCTAATGCTAACCCTAACCCTAACCCTAAACCTAACGCTAACCTTAAATCTTACCCTAACACTAACCCTACCTAATCCTTACCATAGCCCTCACCCTTAACCTTACACTAACAATACCCCCAACACTAACCCTAACCCTGCCTAACCCTAATCAGAACACTAACCCTAATTCTAACCCTAACCCTAACCATAACCATAACCATAACCCTTACTCTAACTCTTACCCTAACCCTAAAACCTATCCCTAACCCTAAATCCAACCACAATCCTAACCATAATAAACCTAAAACTAACCCTACCCCAACCCTAACAGTTACACTAACCCTAACCCTAATCCTAAAGCAACACTAAATCTAAAACCTTGACATAAATCCTAACCCTAAAACCCTAACCCTAACCCTAATCCTCACCCAGACACTGCCTAACCCTAACTCTAACCCTAACCATAACCATAACAACCCTAATACTAACCCTAACCCAAACACTGCCTAACCCTAACTCTAAATCTAACCCTAACCGTAACCCTAACAACACTAACCCTTACCTAACCCTAACCCTAACCATAACCCTAACAACCCTATCCCTAACTGTAACACTAACACTAAGAGTAACCCTAACCCTAACCCTAATCCTGCCTAACCCTAACCCTAACCCTGCCTAACCCAAACCTAACCCTAACCCTGCCTAACCCTAACCCTAACCCTAAAGCAACATTAACCCTAAAACCCTAACCCTAACCCTAACCCTAACCCTAATCCTAACCCTGCCTAACCCTAACCGTAACCTTGCTTAACCCTAACTCTAACCCTAACCATGCCTAACCCTAACCCTAACCCTGCCTAATCATAACCATAACACTAACCCCTAATTCCTAACCTTAACCTGAAATCCTAGCCCTAACCCTAACCCTAAAACCCTGTCCTTAACACTAACCCTAACAACCCTAACCCTACCCTTAACACCTAAATCCTACCCATGAACCCTAATCCTAACTAACACTAACCCTGCCTAACCCTATCCCTAACCTTAACCCCTAACCCTAACCCTAAACCTAACCCTAAAACCCTAACCGTGAAAACCTAAACCTAACCTTGATCCTAACCCTAACCATGCCTAACCTTAACTCTAACCCTAACAACCCTAACCCTAACCCTAACAACCCTAATCCTCACTTAACTCTAACACTAACCATAACTCCTAACCCTAATCCTAACCATAACACTTACCCTAAGAGTAACCCTAAACCTAACCCTAACCCTGCCTAACCCTAAACCTAACACTAACCCTAACATTAATCTTAACCTTAACCCTAAAACCCTAAACCTAATCCTAACCTTAAACAGTGACCCTAACCTAAACCTATACGTAACCCTAACCTCTAACACCGAACCTTAATCTGTTACCCTAAACCTAAACCTAACCCATACCCTAAAACTCTAACCCAAACCCCAACCCTAACCCTAACCCTGCCTAACCCTAACCCTAACCCTAACCAGGCCTAACCCTAACCCTAACCCTAAACCTAACAACCCTAACACTAACCCTAACTCTAACTCCTGACCCTAACCCTACTTAACCCTAAGCCTAACATTAACCCTAACCATAACCCTATTCCTAAAACCCTAACCCTAACTCTAACCTGCCACACCCACTCCAGTGTCACCAGAGTAGCATGTCAATAGAGTTTGCTACATGGTGGGAGACACGCTTTCTTTGGAAATTCGCTCCCTGGAGGTCCCTGGCCGACTCTTCCCGTCTGGCAAAGAGATGTATTCTGAGATTTCTGTGCTTTTTGGGTGCGGTCTTGGGAATGGAATTTTGAATTCTTTAATTTTTCTCTGTGACTCCTGAAAGAGCACAATTAATTCTATAAAGAAATTTATCATTAGTAAATTATTAAAGGCTTTAATAAAATAAAATGTAAAAAGAATAAGCTTAAGAAAAGTAATGAATCAGATGTAGTATCAAAAGGCATTATAAGAATAGTAAAAAGTAATGGGCTCCTTCTTAAGAAAAAATAGCATGAGAAGTACAGCTGGCATGAGTTTACCCCTCCCTTCAGCTTCTTGTTCCTAGGGAAGATCATAAATCTTTAACAGGACATATGGGAGGATGGTTGACAAAGGTGTGTTTAGACTTTGGCAGGTATTTGGAGGACTATTACAGCTCCTGACTTTCCTCTTCACTAGTCAGTGATAATGAAACCACAGTTTGAGGTTTTTGTTTCTAGTTTGCGTTGATCAGAAAGTTCCTAGGCCAAGATTTCTTGTGGGCACGGCCCTATGTTAAAACATAAACTTTGTATCTTGGTAAAAGTCTAAATGTTCTGGGAAGCATGCCAATTTTAAGGTGCTTTTTTATGAGATCACTATAAAATTATCAGCTTGACTTCAGTAAAATTACAGCAGATTCCAAAGCCTCTCTGGTCTCTGTCTGTCAATTCATCGCCGAAACTGTGTCTTCCTATCCAAAGCCTTGTTCTCCCATGGATGCTGGGAGCTTGACTGGGCTGATCCGTAGCACTAACCCTAACACTAACCCTTACCCTAACCCTGTCTAACCCTAACCTTATCCTTACATTATTACCCTAACCCTAACAGTAACACTAACCCTAACCCTAAACAATACCCTAACCCTAACCTTAACCCTAACCCTAACAACCCCAACCCTACCCCTACCCCTAAATCCAAAACCTAACCCTAACCCTAACCTTAAGCCTTACCTTAACACTAAAAAATCCTTAACACTAACCCTACCCCTGCCAAACCCTGTCTAACCCTAACCTTACCCTTACACTTTTACCCTAACCCTAACCCTAACACTAACCCTAACCCTAAAACCATAACACAAAATCTAACCCTAATCCTACACTTTACCCTAACCTTGACCCTAACTATAACCCCTGATCCCTATCCCTAACCAATAACCCTAACCCTAACTCTAAAATTCACCTTAACCCTAAACCCTAACCCTAACAACATTAACCTTAACCCTAACTCTTAAATCTAACCCTAACAGTTACACTAACTCTAACTCTAACCCTAACCTGCCTAACCCTAACTCTAAAACCCTAACCCTAACTCTGCTTAATCCTAACTCTAATCTAAGCCTATCTGTAACCCTAACAACCCTAACCCTCACCTAACCCTACCCCTAACATTAACACCTAAACCTAACCCTAATGGTAGCATTTACCTTAAGAGTAACCCTAACCCTAACCCTGCCTTACCATAACCCTAACACTAAACCTAACCTTAACCCCAAAACCCTAACCCTAACCATAACCCTTACCTAATCCTAACCTGAATCCTGCCTGACACTAACCCTAACTTTAACAACCCTAACAATAACTTTAATCGTTATCCTACCCATAACCCTAATCTAACCCTAACCCTAACCTTAACCCTAACCCTAACAACCCTAATCTAACCTTAACCCTAACCCTACCCCTTACAACCCTAATCCTAACACTTACTCCTAACCCTAACTCTAACCCGAACCCTGCCTAACCCTAATCCTAAAGCTAACCCTAAATCCCAAACCCTAACCCTAAACTTAAACCTACATAACCCTACACGTATCCCTAACCCTAACCCCAAATCCTCACCCCATCACTAACCCTAAACAATACCCTAACCCTAACCCTAACACTAACACTGACACTAACACTAAAACCTTAACTCTAACCCTAACCCTAACCATAACCCCAACCATAACCCGAACCTTAACTCCTAACCTTAATCTTAACCCTAAACATTACCCTAACTGTAACCCTAACCTGGCCTAACCCTAACAGTAACACTAACCCTAACCCTAATCTTAACCCTAAAACACTAACCCTTATACTAAACCTAACCCTAACACTAACCCTAATCCTTACTCTAACCTTAACCTGAATCTGAACCTGAACCCTGCCTAACCCTAACCCTAACACAAAACCAAATTCCTAATGTTAACCTTACAATCCTAAACCTAACCCCAACCCTAACCTTAAGCCTTACCCTTACACTAACAATAACCTTAACACTAATGCTAACCCTGCATAACCATAATCCGAACAATAACCCTAGCCCTAACCCTAAACCCAGAACCCTAACCCTAACAATATCCCTAACCATTACCCTAATCCTAAACATACCCTAAAACAAACCGTGACCCTAACCCTAACAAACCTAACCCTAACCATTACCCTAACAGTAACCCGTACCCTAACCCTAAAACTAACCCTGCCTAACCATAACCATAATCCTAACGCTAATCCTAACCTTAACCCTAAAACACTAACCCTTAACCTAAACCTAACTCAAACCCTAACCCTAACCCTAATAATAACCCTAACTCTAACCCTAACTTTAACATTAACTAACCCAAACCCTAAACCTAACCCTAACACTAACCCTAACCCTGCCTAACATTAACACAACCCTAATCCTAACAAGCCTAACTCTAACCCTAACTCCTAACCCTAACCCCTAACCCTAACCCTAACATTATCCCTGCCTAACCCTAACACTAAACCTAATTCCTAACGTTACCCTAACAACCCTCACCCTAACCCTAACTCTAACCCTAACCCTAACGACTAAACCTAACCAAATAGTAACTCTATCCCTAATCCTAAAACTAACCCTGCCTAACCCTAAAACCCTAACCTAACCCTAAACCTAACCTAACCCTAACCATAAGCCTAACCTTAACTCTAAACCTAACCCTAAAACTCTAACCCTAACCTAACCCTGCCTAACTCTAACAACCGTAACCCTACCACTAATTCTAAACTTTACCCTAATTCTAACCTTAACCCTGCATAACACTAATCCTAATCTTAAACCTTACCCTTACACTAACAATAACCATAACACTAACCCTAACCCTGCCTAACCATAATCCGAACCCTAACCCTAACCCAAAAACCCTAAACCTAAACCTATCCCTAACCCTAACGCTACACCTAACCTTAACCCCAAACCTAATCCTAACCCTAACCCTAAACTTTACCCTAACCCTAACCCTGCCTAACAGTAACCCTAACCTAAACCCTAATACTAACACTAACAACCCTAACCTTAACACCTAACCCTGAAACTTAACTCTAAACATTACCCTAACTGTAACCCTAAACCTAACCATAACCCTGCCTAACCATAACTGTAAACCTAAGCCTAACCTTAATCCTAACCTTAACCCTAAAACACTAACACTTAACCTAAACCTAACCCTAACACTAACCCTAACCCTTAACCTAATCCTAACCCTTAACCTAACCCTAACCCTAACAAGAACCCTGCCTAACCCTAACACTAAACCTAACCCTAACAACCCTAACCCAAATGCTAAACCTAACCATAACCCTAATTCTCACCCTGCTTAACTCTAACCCTAACCCTAACCCTAACCCAAACCCTAAACCTTACCCTAACAACCCTAACCCCTAACCTCTAACCCCAAGCATAACCTGTAACCCTAATCCTAACCTTAACCTTAACCCTGCCAAAACCTAACCCTAACTCTAAACCCTAACCCTAACCCTAAAACTTTAAACCTAACCCTAAACCTTACCCTAACCCTAACCCTGCCTAAACCTAACCCTAATCTTAACCCTGCAAATGCTAACCCTAAAAAACCTAGCCCTAACCCTAACTCCTAAACCTAACCTTAACCCGAACCATTATCCTAACTGTAACCCTAACCCTAACCATAACTCTTCCTAACCATAACTGTAACCCTAACCCTAATCGTAACCTTAACCTTAAAACACTAACCCTTAACCTAAACCTAACCCTAACCCTTCCCCTAACCCTAAACCAAACCCTGCCTAACCCTAACAATAACCATAACCCTAACAACCATAACCCAAGCAATAACCCGAACCCTAACCCTAATTCTAACCCTGCCTAACTCTAAACTTAAACCTTTTCCTAAACCTAAAAATAACCCTAACCCAAACCCTAACCCCAACCCTCACAACCCTTACATTGGAAACGGGTTTCTGTGCTCTTCTCTACTATGTGAGATATCACTTTGCTGTTTACACCTCAGCCTAGTTAAGTAAGCGAGACCTATGTGTTTTACTTCACAATGCTGTTATTTGCATTTCTGTTCTTACTTTGGAGACAGGTTTTTGTGCTGTTCTGTTCTTACATGGGAAACAGGTTTATGTGCTCTTCTGTACTGTACTTTTCTGTTTTCCTCTCAACGTAGTAAAGCAGGCATGACATATATATTTCTGTTCACAATGCTGTGCTTTGCGTTTCTGTTCTTACATTGGAAATGGGTTTATGTACTCTTCTCTCCTGCTCGAGATATCACTTTTCTCTTTGCCTCTCAATCTAGCTAAGCAGGCTACACATATATGTTTTAATTGCAACACTGTGCTTTGCGTTTCTGTTCTTTCATTGGAAACAGGTTTATGTGCTCTTCTGGTCTTTCATAGAAATGGGTTTATGTGCTCTACTGCACGAGATATCACTTTTCTGTTTTCCTCTCAACATAGTTTAGCAGGAAACAGATGTGTTTTAGTTCACAATGCTGTGCTTTCATTTCTGTTCTTACCTTGGAAACGGTTTTATGTGTTCTTCTCTACTGCATGCGAATTCTGTTTTCTTCTGAACCAAGTTAAGAAAGCAAGATGTATGTGTTTTGGTTCAAAACGCTGTGCTTTGTGCTTTTGTTCTTATGTTGGAAATGGGTTTCTGTGCTCTTCTCTACTACGTGAGATATCACTTTGCTGCTTACACCTCAACCTAGTTTAGTAGGCGAGACACGTGTTTTACTTCACAATGCTGTTATTTGTGTTTCTGTTCTTACGTTGGAGACAGGTTTATGTGCTGTTCAGTTCTTACATTGGAAATGGGTTTATGTGCTCTTCTTCACTGTGAGAGATATCACTTTTCTGTTTTCCTCTCAACCTAGTTAAGCAAATGAGACGTATGTTTTTCAGTTCACAATGCTGTGTTTTGTGTTTCTGTTCTTATGTTGTAAACAGTTGTATGTGCTCTTCTCCATTGTGCGAGATATCACTTTTCTGTTTTCCTCTCCACCTAGTTAAGCCGAAGAGACGTATGTGTTTCATTTCACAACACTGTGTTTTTCTTTCTGTTCTTACGTTGGAAAGTGGTTGGTGTGCTCTTCTCTGCTATGGGAGATATCACTTTTCTGTTTTCCTCTCAACATAGTTAAGCTGGTGAAACATATGTGTTTTTAGTTCACAATGTTGTGTTTTGCGTTTCTGTACTTATGTTGGAAACGTATTTTGTGCTCTTTAGTTCTTACGTTGGATTCGGGTTTATGTACTCTTCTCTACTACTTGAGATATCACTTTGCTGTTTACACCTCAACCTAGTTTAGCAGGCTAGACTTATGTGTTTTACTTCACAATGCTGTTATTTGTGTATCTGTTCTTATGTTGGAAACAGGTGCCCTTCTGTTCTTTCATTGGAAATGGGTTTATGTGCTCTTTTCTACTGTGGAAGATATCACTTTTCTGTTTTCCTCTCATCCTAGTTAAACAGGTGAGATGTACGTGTTTTAGTTCACAATGCTGTGCTTTGCATTTCTGTTCTTACATTGGAAACGGTTATATGTGCTCTTCTCTATGGTGCGAGATATCACTTTTTTGTCTTCTTCTCAACCTAGTTAAGCTGAAGAGACATATGTGTTTCATTTCACAACACTGTGTTTTTTATTTCTGTACTTACATTGGAAGTGGGTTTATGTGCGCTTCTGTTCTTTTGTTGGAAACGGGTTTATGTGCTCTTCTCTACTATGTGAGATATCACTTTGCTTACACCTCAACCTAGTTAAGTAAACGAGACCTATGTATTTTACTTCACAATGCTATTATTTGCATTTCTGTTCTTACGATGGAGACAGGTGGTGTTTCGTTCTTTCATTGGAAATGGGTTTATGTGCTCTTCTCTACTGCACAAGATATCACTTTTCTGTTTTCCTCTCAACCTCGTTAAGCAGTTGAGACGTGTTTTAGTTCACAACACTGTTCTTTGCTTTTCTGTTCTTATGTTGGAAATGGGTTATGTCCTCTTCTGTTCTTACATTGGAAACGGGTTTATGTACTCTTCTCTCCTGCTCGAGATATCAATTTTCTGTTTGCCTCTCAATCTAGCTAAGCAGACTACACATATGTGTTTTAGTTGCAACACTGTGCTTTGCGTTTCTGTTCTTTCATTGGAAACAGGTTTATGAGCTCTTCTGTTCTTTTGTTGGATACAGGTTTATGAGCTTTTTCCTAATGCACAAAATATAACTTGGCTGTTTTCACCTCAACGTAGTTAAGCAGGGAAGATGTGTTTTATTTCACAATGCTGTGTTTTGCATTTTGTTCTTTCATTGAAAACGGGTTCATGAGCTCTTCTTTAATGCGGAGATATCACTTTGCTGTTTTCACCTCAATCTAGTTAAGCAGGTGAGACGAATGTGTTTTATTTCACAATTCTGTGCTTTGCATTTCTGTTCTTAGGTTGGAAACAGGTTTATCTGTTCCTCTGTTCTACATTGGAAACGGGTTAATGTGCTCTTCTGTTCTTTTGTTGGAAATGTGTTTATGTGCTCTTTTCTACTGTGTAATATATCATTTTTCCATTTTCCTCTCAAGATAGTTAAGCAGGTGAAACATACTTGTTTTAGTTCACAATGCTGTGCTTTGCATTTCTGTTCTTACCTTGGAAATGGTTTTATGCACTCTTCTCTACTGCGTGAGATATCACAATTCTGTTTTCTTCTCAACCGAGTTAAGAAAGCAAGACGTATATGTTTTAGTTCACATCGCTGAGCTTTGTGTTTTTGTTCATATGTTAGAAACGGGTTTCTGTGCTCTTCTCTACTACGTTAGATATCATTTTGCTGTTTACACCTCAACCTTGTTAAGCAGGCAAGATATATGTGTTTTAGTATACAATGCTGTGCTTTACAGTTCTGTTCTTACGTTGGAAATGTGTTTATCTGCTCTTCTGTTCTTTCATTGGAAATGGGTTCATGTGCTCTACTCTACTGTGTGAGATATCACTTTTCTGTTTTCCTCTCAACTTAGGTAAGCAAATGAGACGTATGTGTTTTAGTTCACTATGCTGTGTTTTGCGTTTCTGTTCTTATATTGGAAATGGCTTCATGTGCTCTTCAGTTCTTTTGTTTGAAATGGGTTTATCTGCTCTTCTGTTGTTATGTTGGAAATGGGTTTATGTGCTCTTATGCTGTTTTTTTGGAAACTGGTTTATGTGCTCTTTTGTTCTTACATTGGAAACTGGTTTATGTGCTCTTCTCTACTGCTCAGAATATCACTTTCCTACTTTGACCTCAACCTATTTAAGCAGGTGAGACATATTTGTTTTAGTTCACAACACTGTGCTTTGCTTTACTCTTCTTACCTACTAAACACTTTTATGTGCTCTTATCTACTGAGTGAAATATCATTTTTCTGTATCCTTCTCAACCTAGTTAAGAAAGCAAGACGTCTGTGTTTTAGTTCACAACACTGTGCTTTGCGTGTTTGTTCTTACATTGGAAACGGTTTATGTGCTCTTCTCTACTATGTGAGATATCACTTTGCTGTTTACACCTCAATCTAGTTAAGCAAGTGAGACATATGTGTTTTAGTCCACAATGCTGTGTTTTGCGTTTCTGTTCTTATAGTGGAAATAGCTTCATGTGCTCTTCAGTTCTTTTGTTTGAAACGGGTTTATCTGCTCTTCTGTTGTTACGTTGGAAACGGGTTTATGTGCTCTTCTGTTCTTTTGTTGGAAACAGGTTTATGTGCTCTTCTGTTCTTTTGTTTGAAATGGGTTTATCTGCTCTTTTGTTGTTTTGTTGGAAATGGGTTTATGAGCTCTTATCTAATGCGCGAGATATCACTTTGCTGTTTTCACCTCAACATGGTTAGGCGGAAAGACATATGTATTTTAGTCCACAACGCTGTGTTTTGCATTTTGTTCTTTCATTGAAAACGGGTTTATAAGCTCTTCTTTAATGCTCAAGATATCACTTTGCTGTTTTCACCTCAACCTAGTTAAGTAGGCGAGACAAATGTGTTTTATTTCACAATGCTGTGCTTTGCTTTTCTGTTCTTTTTTTTAACTTTTATTAATTACACTTTATTCCTTTTGTTTCCCCCCATAAGCCCCTCCCTCCTCCCCTCCCGGTCCCACCCCCCCCTTTCTGTATGCATGCCTCTCCTCAAGTCCACTGATAGGAGAGGTCCTCCTCTCCTTCTTTCTGATCGTTTTTTTTTCTTCTCAATGCAGTTTATTCAGAAACCTTGAACAATCTTCTGACCCTGGGGAAAGCCAGCCCACAGCTTAAAATAGCCTCTGGGGAGCCAACCCCATCGTGCCTTGTGGGCAATGCAGATCGGTCCACATACACGGAAGCAAGCCAGATCCTCAGCCTTAGCCAAATATGGAGTTGTTTGTGACAGAGAGCACTCACCATCGGGAAGGTGGAAGGTGGAAACCAGCTCCATCTTTAAGGCTCGGCATTACGCAGCTCTCTACAGTTCTCCCTTTTTGTTTTAGACGCATCGGGCAAGAGTAGAGGTCTGATCTCTGATATTAGAAATAAATTGGGACTTTGTACCGATGTTCATTTAGGTGTCATCCACCCAAAGAGCATCAGACCCTTCTGATACCTTTTTCTCAGAGGCGGGACCTGGGGCATCAACCCACATGCAATCAGACATGCTCTTCTCTGGGTCGAAAGCGGCTGACCCTGAGTGCAGTGCTTAGCCTCGCATCCTGAGCGTAACATTTTAGCTTTTTATGGTAACCAACCATGCTTGGGGAGACTGTCCTGCTTCAATGGCTGTAAAGGCCTGAATGATCATGGCTGCATTACGCTGTTGTGAGACTCTAATCTTGCATATACACCACAGGCAAACCAAGGAGACCAACACCAGAAGGCCTGCTAACGCTCCCATGCCCGCCCATTTCTTCAGATGATTCATGGCTGCAGCAATCCATGATGATAATCCTGTGGCTAGTCCTGCGTCCACTCTGGTAGAATTTGCCGTAACAATGGCAACTAGGTTGAGAGGAAAACAGAAAAGTGATATTTTGAGCAGTAGAGAAGAGCACATAAACCCATTTCCAACATAAGAACAGAAGAGCACATAAACCCGCATCCAACAAAAGAACAAAGTAGCACATAAACCCATTTCCAACGTAAGAACAGAAGAGTAGATAAATCCTTTCTTTTGTTGGATGCGGGTTTATGTGCTCTTCTGTTCTTATGTTGGAAACGGGTTTATGTGCTCTTCTCTACTGCTCAAAATATCACTCTTCTGTTTTCCTCTCAACCTAGTTAAACAGGTGAGATGTACGTGTTTTAGTTCACAATGCTGTGCTTTGCGTTTCTGTTCTTACATTGGAAATGGTTGTATGTGCTCTTCTGTATTGTGGGAGATATCACTTTTTTGTTTTCTTCTCAACCTAGTTAAGCAGACAAGACTTAAGTGTTTCATTTCACAATACTGTGTTTTTTGTTTCTGTTCTTACATTGGAAACAGGTTTATGTGCTCTTCTCTACTGCTCGAAATATCACTTTCTTGTTTTCATCTCAACCTATTTAAGTAGGTGAGATATATTTGTTTTAGTTCACAACACTGTGCTTTGATTTTCTCTTCTTATCTACTAAACACTCTCATGTGCTCTTCTCTACTGAGCTAAATATCACTTTTCTGTATCCTTCTCAACCTAGTTAAGAAAGCAAGACATCTGTGTTTTACTTCACAATGCTGTGCTTTGTGTGTTTGTTTTTACGTTTGAAATGGTTTATGTGCTCTTCTCTACTATGTGAGATATCACTTTGCCGTTTACACCTCAATCTAGTTAAGCAAGTGAGACATATGTGCTTTAGTTCACAATGCTGTGTTTTGCGTTTCTGTTCTTATAGTGGAAACAGCTTCATGTGCTCTTCAGTTCTTTTGTTTGAAATGGGTTTATGTGCTCTTCTGTTCTTTTGTTGGAAACGGGTTTATGTGCTCTTCTGTTCTTTTGTTGGAAACGGGTTTATGTGCTCATCTCTAGGGCTTGAAATATCACTTTTCTGTTTTCCTCTCAACCTAGTTAAGCAGGTGAGACATATGTGTTTTAGTTCACAATGCTGTGCTTTGTGTTTTTTTCTTACATTGAGAATGGTTTTAGTGCTCTTCAGTTCTTTCACTGGAAACAGATTTATGTGCTCTTCTCTACTATGTGAGCTATCACTTTGCTGTTTACACCTCAACCTAGTTAAGTAGGCAAGACATGTGTTTTACTTCACAATGCTGTTATCTGCATTTCTGTTCTTATGTTGGAAATAGGTTTATGTGCTGTTCTGTTCTTACATTGGTTTATGTGTTCTTCTATACTGTGAGAGATGTTACTTTTCTCTTGTCCTCTCAACGTAGTAAAGCAGGCATGAAATATGTATTTCAGTTCACAACACTGTGCTTTGCATTTCTGTTCTTTCATTGGAAATGGGTTTATGTGCTCTTCTGCACGAGATATCACTATTCTGTTTTCCTCTCAACCTAGTTAAGCAGGAGAGACATATGTGTTTTAGTTCACAACGCTGTGCTTTGCGTTTCTGTACTTACACTGGAAACGGGTTTTTGTGCTCTTAGGCCTTATGTTGGAAACGGGTTTATGGGCTTTTCTCTATACATGAGATATCACTTTGCTGTTTACACCTCAACCTAGTTAAGTAGGCGAGACCTATGTGTTTTACTTCACAATGCTGTTATCTGCATTTCTGTTCTTATGTTGGAGATAGGTTTATGTGCTGTTCTGTTCTTACATTGAAAATGAGTTTATGTGCTCTTCTATACTGTGAGAGATGTTACTTTTCTCTTGTCCTCTCAACGTAGTAAAGCAGGCATGAAATATGTATTTCAGTTCACAGCACTGTGCTTTGCATTTCTGTTCTCTCTTTGGAAATGGTCTATGTGCTCTCCTGCACGAGATATCACTATTCTGTTTTCCTCTCAACCTAGTTAAGGAGGCAAGATGTGCTCTAGTCTACTGTGCTAGATATCACTATTCTGTTTTCTTCTCATTCTGGTTAAGCAGGCGTGACAGACATGTTTTAGTTCACAACGCTGTGCTAGGCATTTCTGTTCTTAACTTGGAAATGGTTTTCTGTGCTCTTCTCTACTGCATGAGATATCACAATTCTGTTTTCTTCTCAACCAAGTTAAGAAAGCAAGACGTATGTGTTTTATTTTGCAACACTATGCTTTGTGTTTTTGTTCTTACATTGGAGACGTGTTTATCTGCTCTTTTGTTATTTTGTTGGAAATGGGTTTATGTGCCCTACTCTACTTTGTGATATATCACTTCTGTCTTTCTCTCAACCTAGTTAAGCAGATGAGACATATGTGTTTTAGTTCATACACTGTTTTTGTGTTTCTGTTCTTAGTTTGGAAATGGCTTTATGTGCTCTTCAGTTATTTTGTTGGAAATGGGCTTATGTGCTCTTCTGTTCTCACATTGGAAACGGTTGTATGTGTTCTTCTCTATTGTGTGAGATATCGCTTTTCTGTTTTCCTCTAAACCTAGTTAGGCAGATAAGATGTATGTATTTCAGTTCATGACACTGTGTTTTGTGTTTCTGTTCTTACGTTGGAAACAGGTTTATGTGCTACTCTGTTCTTTTGTTGGATGCAGGTTTATGTGCTCTTCTGTTCTTATGTTGGAAACGGGTATATGTGCTCTTCTCTACGTTGTAAGATAAGAGTTTTCTGTTTTTCACTCAACCTAGTTAAGCATGCAACAAGTATATGATTTAGTTTACAATGCTGTGCTTTCTGTTTCTGTTCTTTTGTTGGAAATGCTTTTATGTGCTATATTGCATGAGATATCAGTTTTCTGTTTTCTACTCAAACTAGTTAAACAAGCGACACGTATGTGATTTAGTTCACAACCCTATGCTTTGCTGCGTTTCTCTTCTTTTGTTGGAAACAAGTTCATGTGCTCTACTGCATGAGATATCAGTTTTCTGTTTTCCATTCAACCTAGTTAAGCAAGTGACCCATATGTGTTATAGTTTACAACACTGTACTTAGCTTTTCTGTTCTTCTGTTGTAGACGGGTTTATGTGCTCTTCTCTACTTTGTGATTTATCAGTTTTCTGTTTTCCACTCAACCTAGTTAAGCAGTCGACACGTATGTGACTTAGTTTACAACCCTGTGCTTTGCGTTTCTGTTCTTTTGTTGGAAACAGGTTTATGTGCTCTACTGCACTAGATATCAGGTTATTGTTTTCCACTCAACCTGCTTAAGCAAGCAACACATATGTGTTTTAGTTTACAACACTGTACTTGGCTTTTCTGTTCTGTTGTAGACAGGTTTATGTACTCTTCTCTACATTGTGAGATATCAATTTTTGTTTTCCACTCAACCTAGTTCAGCTGGCAACACATAAGTGCTTTAGTTTACAACACTGTATTTGCATTTCTCTTCTTTCATTGGTATCAGAATTCTGTGCTCTACAGTGCAAGATATCACTTTTATGGTTTATACTAAACTTAGTTAAGCATGCAAAAAGTATGTGATTTAGTTTACAGTGCTGTATTTTGTGTTTGTTCTTTCATTGGAAATGGGTTTAAGTGCTCTACTGCATGAGGTTTCAGTTTTCTGTTTTCTACTCAACCTAGTTAAGCAAGCGACATGTATTTGTTTTAATTTACAGTACTGTAATTCGCTTTTCTGTTCTTCTATGTAGACAAGTTTATGTGCTCTACTCTTCTATGTGAGATTTCAGTTTTCTGTTTTCCACTCAACCTAGTTAAGCAGGCAACACTTGTGTGATTTCTTTTACAACACTGTGCTTCATGTTTCTGTGCTTTTGTTGGAAACAGGTTTGTGTGCTCTGCTGCATGAGATATCAGTTTTCTGTTTTCCACTCAACCTAGTTAACCAGGTGACACGTACGTGCTTTAGTTTACAATGCTGTGTTTCCATTTCTCCACTTTCATTGGTACTGGAATTCTGTGCTCTACAGTGCGATATATCACTTTTATGTTTTCCACTCAACTTAGTTAAGCAGGCGACATGTCTGTGATTTAGAAATCACAACACTGTGATTTGTTTTTCTCTTCTTTCATTGGAAAAGGATTTTTGTGCTCTACTACACACAATATCAGTTTTCTGTTTTCCACTCAACCTAGTTAAGCAGACAACACTTATGTATTTTAGTTCATAACACTGTACTTAGCTTTTCTGTTCTTCCGTTGGAAAAGGGTTTATCTGCTCTTCTCTACTTTGCAAGATATCAGTTTTCTACTCAACCTAGTTAGGTAGGCCACATGTATGTGCTTTAGTTTCCAATGCTGTTTTTAAGTTTCTCCTCTTTCATTTAGTTTACAACACTGAGCTTTGTGTTTCTGTTCTTTGGTTGGAAACGGGTTTGTGTGCTCTACTGCACTAGATATCATTTTTCTGTTTTCCACTCAACCTAGATAAGCAGGGGACATGTATGTGATTTAGTTTACAACCCTGTGCTTTGGTTTCTGTTGTTTTGTAGGAAACGGGTTTATGTGATCTACTGCATGAGATATCAGTTTTGTGTTTTCCACTCAACCTAGTTAAGCAGGCAACATTTATGTGATTTAGTTTACAACACTGTGCTTTGCGTCTCTTTTCTTTTGTTGGAAACTGGTTTTTTGTGCTCTACAGTGTGACATATCACTGTTATGTTTTCCACTCAACTCAGTTAAGCAGGTGACACCTATGTGATTGAGTTTACATATGAGTTTCCCGTTATGTTCTTTCATTGGAAAAGGATTTCTGTGCTCTACTGCATGAGATATCATTTTTCTGTTTTATACTCAACATAGATAAGCACGCGACACATAATGTGCTTTAGTTTACAATGCTGTGTTTGCATTTCTCCTCTTTCATTGGTCACAGAATTCTGTGCTCTGCAGTGCAAGATATCACTTTTTTATTTTCTACTCAACCTAGTTAAGCAAACAACACTGTACTTAGCTTTTCTGTTCTTCCATTGGAGATGGGTTTATGTGCCCTTCTCTACTTTGTGAGATATCAGTTTTCTGTTTTCCACTCAACTTAGTTAAGCAGGCAACATGTATGTGATTTAGTTTACAACACTGTGCTTTGCGTTTCTGTTCTTTTGTTGGAAAAGGATTTCTGTGCTCTACTGCATGAGATATCAGTTTTCTGTTTTCCTCTCAACCTAGTTAAGCAGGCAAAATTTATGTGTTTTAGTTTACAACACTGGACTTAGCTTTTCTGATCTTCCATTGGAGACGGGTTTATGGGGTCTTCTCTACTTTGCAAGATATCATTTTTCTGTTTTACACTCAACCTAGTTAAGCAAGTGACTCGTATGTCATTTAATTTAAAACACTGAACTTTGAGTTTCTGTTCTTTTGTTGGAAACGGGTTTGTGTGCTCTACTGCATGAGATATTAGTTTTCTAATTTCCACTCAACCTAGTTTTGCAGGCGACACACAAGAGATTTAGTTTACAACACTGTGCTTTGCGTTTCTTTCATTGGAAACTGGTTTATGTGATCTACTACATGAGATATCAGTTTTGTGTTTTCCACTCAACCTAGTTAAGCCGGCAACACGTATGTGATTGAGTTTACACCACTGTTTTTGTGTTTCTCCTCTTTCATTGGTAATGGAATTCTGTGCTCTGTAGTGCAAGATATCACTTTTATGTTTTCCACTCAACTCAGTTAAACAGGCCACACATACGTGATTTAGTTTACAACACTGTGCTTTGCATTTCTCTTCTTATGTTGATAAAGGGTTTGTGTGCTCTATTGCCCTAGATATCATTTTTCTGTTTTCCACTCAATCTAGATAAACAAGCGACACTTATGTGATTTAGTTCACAGCCCTGTGCTTTGCGTTTCTGTAATTTTGTTGGAAATGAGTTTATGTGCTCTACTGCATGAGACATCAGTTTTCTGTTTTCTACTCAACCCATTTAAGTAAGCGACATTTATGTGATTTAGTTTACAACACTACTTAGCTTTTCTGTTCTGTTGGAAACAGATTTATGTGCTCTTCTCTTCTTTGCGAGATAACCGTTTTCTTTTTTCCACTCAACCTAGTAAAGAAGGTGACACGTATGTATTTTAGTGTACAACAGTGTACTTAGTTTTTCTGTTCTTCTGTCTGAGATGGGTTTATGTGCTTTTCTCTACTTTATGAGATAACAGTTTTCTGTTTTCCATTCAACTTAGTTAAGCTGGTGACACGTATGTGCTTTAGTTTACAATGCTGTGTTTTTGTTTCTCTTCTTTAATTGGTAACGGAATTCTGTGCTCTACAGTGTGAGATATCCCTTTTGTTTTCCACTCAACTTAGTTAAGGAGGCAACACATATGTGATTTAGTTTACAATCCTGTTCTTTGTATTTCTGTTCTTTTGTTGGAAATGGGTTTATGTGCTCTACTGCATGCGATATCAGTTTTCTGTTTTCACTCAATGTAGTTAAGCAAGTAACACATATGGTTTTTAGTTTCAACACTGTATTTAACTTTTCTGTTCTTCTGTTGTGGAAGGGTTTATCTGCTCTTCTCTACTTTGCGAGATAACAGTTTTCTGTTTTCTACTCAAATGAGTTAGGTAGGCGACACATATGTGCTTTAGTTTACAACGCTGTGTTCGTGTTTCTCCTCTTTCATTGGTAACAGAACTCTGTGTTCTACAGTGCGAGATGTCACTTTTCTGTTTTCCAATCAACCTAGATAAGCAGGAGACACATATGTGCTTTAGTTTACAATGCTGTTTTTGCATTTTCCTCTTTCATTAGAAACAGAATTCAGTGCTCTACAGTGCGATGTATCACTTTTATGTTTTTCACTCGACACAGTTAAGTTGGCAACACATGTGTGATTTAGTTAACAACCCTGTGATTTGCATTTCTGTTCTTTTGTTGGAAATGGCTTTATGTGCTCTATTGCACTAGATATCAGTTTTCTGTTTTTCACTCAACCTAGTTAAGCAGGCGACACATATGTGTTTTAGTTTACAACACTGTACTTAGCTTTTCTGTTCTTCTGTTGGAGAAGGTTTATCTAGTCTTCTCTACTGTGCGAAATATCAGTTTTCTGTTTTCTACTCAACCTAGTTAGGTAGGCAACACGTATGTGATTTATTTTACATCCCTGTGCTTTGCGTTTCTGTTCTTTTGTTGGACACTGGTTTATGTGCTCTACTGCATGAAATATCAGTTTTCTGTTTTTCTCTCAACCTAGTTCTGCAAGTGACACGTATGTGCTTTAGTTTATAACAATGTACTTAGCTTTTCTATTCTTCCATTGGAGATGGGTTTATGTGCTCTTCTCTATCATTTTTCTGTTTTCCACTCAATCTAGTTAAGCAGGCGACAGGTATGTTTTTAATTTACAATGCTGTGTTTTTGTTTCTCCACTTTCATTGGTAATGGGATTCTGTGCTCTACAGTATGCGATATCATTTTTTGTTTTCCACTCAACATAGTTAAGCAGGCGACACGTATGTGATTTAGCGAATAACACTGTGCTTTGCGTTTCTATTCTTTCATTGGAAAAGGATTTTTGTGCTCTACTGCAGGAGATATCATTTTTTGTTTTCCACTCAAACTAGATAAGCAGGCGACATGTATGTGCTTTAGTTTACAACGCTGTGTTTGTGTTTCTCCTCTTTCATTGGTAACGGGATCCTGTGTTCTACAGTGTGAAATATCAATTGTATGTGTTCCCCTCAACTTAGTTAAGCAGGTGACACCTATGTGATTTAGTTTACAACACGGTGCTTTGCGTTTCTGTTCTTTCATTGGAAAAGGATTTCTGTGCTCTACTGCATGAGATATCAGTTTTCTGTTTTCCACTCAACCTACTTAAGCAGGTGACACATAGGTGATTTAGTGTATAACGCTATGTTTTGTGTTTCTGTCCTTTCGGTGGAAATTTATTTCTTTGCTCTATTGCACTAGATATAAATTTTCTGTTTTCCACTCAACCTAGTTAAGCAAGCAACATGTATGTGTTTTAGTTTACAACACTGTACTTAGCTTTTCTGTTCTTCCGTTGGAGACAGGTTTATGCGCTCTTCTCTAGTTTGTGAGATATCACATTTTTGTTTTCCACTCAACTCAGTTAAGCAGGCGACAGGTATGTGATTTAGTTTACAGCACTCTTCTTTGCATTTCTGTTCTTTTGTTGGAAACAGGTTTATAAGCTTTACTATGCAGTTAATCAGGTTTCTGTTTTCCAGTGACCCTAGTTAAAGAAGCAACACGTATGTGTTCTAGTTTACAACACAGTACTTAGTTTTTCTGTTCTTCTGTTGGAAATGGTTTTATGTGTTCTCTACTTTGCGAGATACCAGTTTTATGTTTTCCACTCGACGTAGTTAAGCAGGCAACACATATGTATTTTAGTTTACAACAGTGTACTTAGCTTTTCTGTACATCTGTTGTAGACAGGTTTATGTGCTCTTCTCTACTGTACGAGATAACAGTTTTATGTTTATCACTCAACCTACTTAAGCAGGTGACACATATGTGATTTAGTTTATAACACTGTGTTTGCATTTCTGTTCTTTAGTTGGAAAAGGATTTCTTTGCTCTACTGCACGAGATATCAGTTTTCTTTTTTCCACTCAACCTAGCTAAGCAAGTGACATGTATGTTGTTTAATTTAGAACACTGTGTTTTTGTTTCTCATGTTCATTGGTAATGGAATTCTGTGCTCTACTGTGCGAGATAACACTTTTATGTTTTCCACTCAACCACATATGTTTTTTTAGTTTACAACACTGTGAGTTGTGTTTCTGTTCTTTTATTGGAAACGGGTTTGTGTCCTCTACTGCACTAGATGTCATTTTTCGGTTTTCCAATCAAAGTAGATAAGCAGGCAAACCTTTGTGATTTAGTTTACAACCCTGTTCTTTGTGTTTCGTTTCTTTTGTTGGAAACGGGTTTGTGTGCTCTACTGCAAGAGATATCAGTTTTCTGTTTTCCACTAAACCTAGTTAAACCTGCGACACATATGTGCTTTAGTTTACAGTGCTGTGTTTTTGTTTCTCCTCTTTCATTGGTAATGGAATTCTGTGCTCTACAGTGCAAGATATTAATTTAATGTTTTCCACTTAACTTTGTTAAGCAGGCGACACATACGTGATTTAGTTTACAACCCTGTGCTTTGTGTTTCTGTTCTTTCATTGGAAACGGGTTTATGTGCTCAACTGCATGAGATATCAGTTTTCTGTTTTCCACTCAACCTAGTTAAGCAAGCGACACGTATGTGATTTAGTTTACCACGCTGTGTTTGCATTTCTCTGCTTTCACTGGTAACAGAATTCTGTGCTCTACAGTGGGAGATATCACTGTTATGTTTTCCACTCAAAGTAGTTAAGCAGGTGACACGTATGTGATTTAGTTTACAACACTGTGCTTTGTGTTTCTGATCTTATGTTGGAAATGGGTTTGTGTGCTCTACAGCATGAGATATCAGTTTTCTGTTTTCCACTCAACCTAGTTACACAGGCGACTCGTATGTGATTTATCTTATAATGCTGTATTTTGCATTTCTGTTCTTTCATTGGTAAAGGATTTCTGTACTCTACTTCATGATATATCAATTTTCGTTTTCCACTCAATCTAGTTAAGCAGGCAACACGTATGTGTTTTAGTTTACAACACTGTACGTAGTTTTTCTGTTTCTCTGTTGGAGATGGGTTTATGTGCTCTTCTCTAGTTTGCAAGATATCACTTTTATGTTTTCCACTCAACTCAGTTAAGCAGACGACAAGTATGTGATTTAATTTACAACACTTTGCTTTGCATTTCTGTTCTATCGTTGGAAATAGTTTTGTGTGCTCTACTGCACTGGATATCATTTTTCTATTTTCCACTCAACATAGTTAAGTAGGCATCAGGTATGTGATTTAGTTTACAATTCTATAATTAACTTTTCTGTTCTTCCATTGGTGATGGGTTTATGTGCTCTTCTCTACTTTGCAAGATATCAGTTTACTGTTTTCCACTCAACCTAGTTAAGCACGTGACATGTATGTGATTTAGTTTACAACACTGTGCTTTGTGTTTCTATTCTTTTGTTGGAAAAGGTTTGTGTCCTCTACTGCACTAGATATTATTTTTCTGTTTTCCCCTCAAACTAAAGAAGCAGGTGTCACGTATGTGAATTAGTTTGCAACCCTGTTCTTTGTGTTTCAGTTCTTTTGTTGGAAACTGTTTTATGTGCTCTACTGCATGAGATACTAGTTTTCTGTTTTCCTCTCAACCTAGTTAAGCAGGCAACAATTATGTGATTTAGTTTACAACCCTGTGATTTGCATTTCTGTTCTTTTGTTTTAAATGGCTTTATGTGCTCTACTGCATGCAATATCAGTTTCCTGTTTTCCACTCAACCTAGTTAATTAAGCAACACATATGTGTTTTAGTTTACAACACTGTACTTAGCTTTTCTGTTCTTCTGTTGGAGACGGGTTTATGTGCTCTTCTCTACTCTGCGAGATAGCAGTTTTCTGTTTTCTACTCAACCTAGTTAAGCAGACAATACATGTGTTTCAGTTTGCAAGACAGTACTTAGCATTTCTTTTCTTCCATTGAAGACGGGTTTATGTGCTCTTCTCTAGTTTGTGAGATATCAGTTTTTTGTTTTCGAGTCAACCTAGTTAAGCAAGCTACACATATGTGACTCAGTTTACAACCCTGTGCTTTGCGTTTCTGTTCTTTTGTTGGAAAAGCGTTTGTGTGCTCTACTGCACTAGATATCATTTTTCTGTTTTCCACTCAACCTAGTGAAGCAGGTGACATGTATGTGCTATAGTTTACAATGCTGTGTTTGCATTTCTCCTCTTTCATTAGTATCGGAATTATGTCCTCTACAGTGTGAGATAACACTTTTATGTTTTCTACTCAACATAGGTAAGCAGGCGACACATATGTGATTTAGTTAATACATATATGATTGAGTTCTGTGCTTTACGTTTCTGTTATTTCATTGGAAACGGCTTTATGCATTCTACCGCATTAGATATCAGTTTTCTGTTTTCCATTCAACCTAGTTAAACAAGTGACACATATTTGATTTAGTTTACAAACCTGTGCTTTCCGTTTCTGTTCTTTTGTTAGAAATGGATTTATGTCCTCTACTGCACTAGATATCAGTTTTCTGTTTTCCACTTTACCTAGTTAAGGAAGCGACACTTATGCTCTTTAGTTTACAACAATGTACTTAGCTTTTCTGTTCTTCTGTTGTAGACGGGTTTTTGTGCTCTTCTCTACTTTGTGAGATAAGAGTTTTCTGTTTTCCACTCAACCTAGATAAGCAGCCGACACATATGTGATTTAATTTACAACCCTGTTCTATGCATTTCTGTTCTTTTTTTGGAAATGGTTGATGTGCTCTCCTGAATGAGATTTCAGTTTTCTGTTTTCCCCTCAACCTAGTAAAGCAAGTGACACCTATGTTCTTTAGTTTACAAGGCTGTGTTTTTGTTTCTCCTCTTTCGTTAGTAATGGAATTCTGTGGTCTACAGTGCGAGATACCGCTTTTATGTTTTCCACTCAACATAGTAAGGCAGGCGACACATTTGTGATTTAGCTTATAACACTGTGCTTTGCATTTCAGTTCTTTTATTGGAAAAGCGTTTGTGTGCTCTTCTGCACTAGGTATCATTTTTCTGTTTTTTACTCAACCTAGTTAAGCAAGCGACACATGTGTGTTTTTGTTTACAACACTGTACTTAGGTTTTCTGTTTTTCCATTGGAGACAGGTTTATGTGCTCTTCTCTACTCTGCAAAATACCATTTTTTTATTTTACACTCAACCTACTTAAGCAAGCGACACCTATATCTTTTAGTTTACAACCCTATGGTTTGCATTTCTCTTCTTTTGTTGGAAATGGGTTCATGTACTCTACTGTATGAGATATCAGTTTTCTGTTTTCCACTCAACCTAGTTAAACAAGCGATGGGTATGTGTTTTAGTTCACAACCTGTTCTTTGCGTTTCTGTTCTTTTGTTGGAAAAGAGTTTGTGTGCTCTACTGCACTCGATATCATTTTTCTGTTTTCCACTCAACCTAGTTAAGCAGGCAACACATATGTGATTTAGTTTACATCACTGTGCTTTGCAGTTCTGTGCTTATGTTTGAAAAGGGTTTGTGTGCTCTACGGCATGAGATATCAGTTTTCTGTTTTCCACTCAATCTAGATAAATAAGCAAAACGTATGTAATTTAGTTTATAACCCTGTGCTTTGCATTTCTGTACTTTTGTTGGAAACAAGTTGATATGCTCTACTACACTAGGTATCAGTTTTCTGTTTTCCACTCAACCTAGTTTAGCAGGTGACACTTATGTGATTTAGTTTAAAATGTTGTGCTTTGTGTTTCTGTTCTTTTGTTGGAAATGGGTTTGTGTGCTCTTCTGCGCTAGATATCGTTTTTCTGTTTTCCACTCAACCTAGCTAAGCAGGTGACACATATGTGATTTAGTTTAAAACACTGTGCTTTGCGTTTCTGTGCTTATGTTGGAAACAAGTTTGTGTGCTCTATGGCATGAGATATCAGTTTTCTGTTTTCCACTCAACCTAGTTTAAGCAGGCGACACGTATGTGTTTTAGTTTACAACAATGTACCTAAGTTTTCTGTTCTTCCATTGGAGACAGGTTTATGTGCTCTTCTCCACTCTGCGAGATAACATTTTTCTGTTTTCGACTCAACGTAGTTGAGCAGGCATCACATATGAGATTTAGTTGACAACATTGTACTTTGCATTTCTGTCCTTATGTTGGAAACAGGTTTGTGTGCTCTGCGGCATGAGTTATCAATTTTCTGTTTTCCTCTCAACCTAGTTAAACAAGAGACAGATATGTGATTTAGTTTACAACCCTGCTCTTTGAGTTTCTATGCTTATGTTGGAAACAGGTTTGTGTACTCTACTGCATGCGATATCAGTTTTCTGTTTTTCACTCAATCTAGTAAAACAAGCAACACGTATGTGATTTAGTTTAAAACCCTGTGCTTTGCGTTTTTGTCCTGTTGTTGAAAATGGGTTGATATGCTCTACTACACTAGATATCAGTTTTCTGTTTTCCACTCAACCTAGTTAAGCAAGTGACACATATGTGTTTTAGTTTACAACATTGTATTTAGGTTTTCTGTTTTTCCATTGGAGATGGGTTTATGTGCTCTTCTCTACTCTTCAAGATAACATTTTTCTGCTTTCCACTCAACCTAGTTAAGCAGGCAACACATGTGATTTATTTTACAGCACTGTACATTACATTTCTGTGCTTATGTTAGAAACAGGTTTGTGTACTCTACAGTGTGAGATATCACTTTTCTGTTTTCTTCTAAACCTAGTCAATCAGGCGACATGTATGTGTTTCAGTTTAAAACACTGTGCATTACTTTTCTGTTCTTTCATTGGAAACGGGTTGCTGTGCTCTACTCCATCAGATATTAGTGTTCTGTTTTCCTCTCAACATAGATAATCAGGCAACATGTATGTGTTTTATTTTACAACGCTATGCTTTGCTTTTCCGTTCTTTCGTTGGAAACGGGTTTCTGTGCTCTACTCCATCAGATATTAGTTTAAACTGTTCCACTTTATGTAGTTAATCTTGCGACATGTATGTGTTTTAGTTACAACACTATGCTTTACTTTTCTGTTCTTTCATTGGAAACGGTTTTCTCTGCTCTACTGCATGAAATATCAGTTTAAAGTTTTCCACTTGACATTGTTAATCAGGCGAAACGTATGTGTTTTAGTTTACAACGCTATAATTTGTGTATCTATTCTTTAGTTGGAAACGGGTTTCTGTGTTCTTCAATGTGAGATATCACTTTTCTGTTTTCTTTTAAAAATAGTTAATCAGGCGACACGTATGTGTTTTAGTTTACAACACTGTGCTTTGCATTTCTGTTCTTTTGTTGGAAACAGTTTACTCTGCTCTACTCCATCAGATATCAGTTTACAGTTTTCCACTTGATGTAGTTAATCAGGCAACACGTATGTTTTTTAGTTTACAACACTATGCTTTGCTTTTCTGTTCTTTTGTTGGAAATGGGTTTCTGTGCTCTATTGTATGAGATATCAGTTTAAAGTTTTCAACTTGACATAGTTAATCAGGCGACACATATGTGTTGCAGTTTACAACACTGTGCTTTACATTTCTCTCCTTTCGTTGGAAACGGGTTTCTGTGCTTCACGGCACGAGATATCAGTTTTCTGTTTTCCTCTAAACCTAGTTAATCAGGAGACATGTATGTGTTTTAGTTTACAACGCTAAACTTTGTGTTTCTGGTCTTTCGTTGAATACGGGTTTCTGTGTTCTACAGTGTGAGATATCACTTTTCTGTTGTATTCTAAACCTAGTTAATCTGGCGACATTTATGTGTTTCAGTTTACAACACTGTGCATTGCGTTTCTGTTCTTTCATTGAAAACAGGTTTCTGTGCTCTATTCTATCAGATATTAGTTTACAGTTTTACACTTGATGTAATTTATCAGGTGACATGTATGTGTTTTGTTTACAACGCTATGCTTTGCTTTTCTGTTCGTTCGTTGGAAACAGGTTTTTGTGCTCAACTGCACGAGATATCAGTTTTAAGTTTTCCACTTGACGTAGTTAATCAGGCGATGTGTATGTGTTTCAGTTTACAATGCTATGTTTGCTTTTGTGTTCTTTTGTTGAATATGGGTTACTGTTCTCTACAGTGTGAGATATCAATTTTCGGTTTTCTTCTAATCCTAGTTAATCAGGCCTTAGTTTAAAATGCTGTGTCTTAGTTTAAAATGCTGTGCTTTGTGTTTCTGTTCTTTCATTGGAAATGGGTTTCTGTACTCTACAGTGTTAGATATTACTTTTCTGTTTTCTTCTAAACCTAGTTAATCTGGCGACACGTATGTGTTTCAGTTTACAAGGCTGTGCTTTGCGTTTCTGTTCTTTCATGGGAAATGGGTTTCTGTGCTCTACTCCATCAGACATTAGTTTTCTGTTTTCCTTTCAACGTAATTAATCAAGGAAACATGTATGTGTTTTACTTTACAATGCTATGCTTTGCTTTTGTGTTCTTTCATTTAATACGGGTTTCTGTGCTCTACAGTGTGAGATATCATTTTTCAGTTTTCTTCTAAACCTAGTTAATCAGGCGATACGTATGTGTTTTAGTTTACAATGCTGTGCTTTGTGTTTCTGTTCTTTCGGTGGAAACGGGATTTTGTGCTCTACTGAATGAGATATCAGTTTATAGTTTTCCACTTGAGGTAATCAGACGAAATATATGTGTTTTTGTTTAGAACGTTATGCTTTGCTTTTCTGTACTTTCATTGAATACGACATGAATGTGATTTAGTTTACAACACTCTGCTTTGAGTATCTGTTCTTTCGTTGGAAAAGGGGTTTCTGTGCTCCACACTGCAAGATATCACTTTGCAGGTTTGCTGGAAATGTAGTTAAACAGAAGACACAAATGTGATTTAGTTTTCCAAGCTGTGCTGTGAGTTTCTGTTTTTTTTGGAAACGTGTTTCTAAGCTCTATTGCACAAGATTCAGTTTTCTGTTTTACACTCAACATATTTAAGCCTGCAACACGTATGTCTTTTAGTTTACAATGCTGTGCTTAGGGTTTCTGTTTTTTCCTTGGAAAGGGGTTTCTGTGCTCGACAGTACAAGATAACACTTTTCAGTTTTTCTGTAAACTAAGTGTAACAGATGATATGAATGTGATTTAGTTTACAACACTGTGCTTTGTGTTTCTGTTCTTTCTTTGGAAATGGGTTTCTGTGCTCCACAGTGTGAGATAGCACTTTTCAGTTTTCCTGTAAACGTAGTAATACGGGCGACACAAATGTTACTTAGTTTACAACACTGTGCTTTGTGTTTCTGTTCTTTCTTTGGAAATGGGTTTCTGTGCTCCACAGTGTGAGATAGCACTTTTCAGTTTTCCTGTAAATGTAGTAATACGGGCGACACAAATGTTACTTAGTTTACAACACTGTGCTTTGTGTTTGTGTTCTTTCGATGGAAACAGGTTTCTGTGCTCTAATGCATGAGATATAAGTTATCTGTTTTCCATTCAACTTGTTTAATCAGGCGACACATATGTGTTTTAGTTTACAGTACTGTGCTTAGCTTTTCTGTTCTTTGCTTGGAAAGGGGTTTCTGTGCTCACAATACAAGATATCACTTTTCAGTTTTCCTGTAAACCTAGTTGAACAGGTGATACAAATGTGATTTAGTTTACAACACTGTGCTTTGCATTTCTGCTCATTCATTGGAAACGGGATTCTGTGCTGTACTGTGAGACATATCACTTTTCAGTTTTCCTGTTATCCTAATTGAGTGGGTGAGACATACGTGCATTAGTTTACAATGCTGTGCTTTATGTTTCTGTTCTTTCCTTGGAAACTTGTTTCTGTGCTGTACTGTGCAATATATCACTTTGCAGTTTTCCACTATTCCTAATAGAGTGAGCAAAACACATGTGATTTAGTTTACAACATTGTGCTTTGCATTTCTGTTCTTTTGTTGGAAACTTGTTTCTGTGCTGTATAGTGCGAGAAATCATTTTTACTTTTCCTGTATACCTAATTGAGAGGGTGACACGTATCTGATTGACTATACTTCGCTATGTGTTGGGTTTGTGTTCTTAGGTTGAAAACTTGTTTCTCTGCTCTACAGTGCCAGATATCACTTTTCAGTTTTCCTATAAATCTAATTTGCATGCAACATGTATTTGTTTTAGTTTACAATGCCTTGCTTTACCTTTCTGTTCTGTCATTGATATCTTGTTTCTGTGCTGTACTGTGTGAGATATCACTTTTCAGTTTTCATATATACGTAATTAAGAGGGTGACATGTATGTGATTGAGTATACTAAGCTATGTGTTGGGTTTGTGTTCTTAGGTTGAAAACTTGTTTCTGTGTTCTAGAGTGCGAGATATCACTTTTCAGTTTTCCTGTAAACCTAATAGCTTGGGCTACACATATGTGATTCTATTTACAAAGTTGTGCTTTGTGTTTCTGTTCTTTTGTTGGAAACTTGTTTCTGTGCTGTAGATTGGGATGTATCACTTTTCAGTTTTCCTGTTACCCTAGTTGAGGGGCCGAAACATATGTGAATTAGTTTACAATGCTGGGCTTTGCGCTACTGTTCTTTCCTTGGAAACTCTTTTCTGTGTTGTACAGGGTGAGATATTACTTTTCAGGCTTACTTTATTCCTAATTGAGTGGCCCAAACGTATGTGATTTAGTTTACAAATTTGTGCTTTGTGTTTCTGTTCTTTTGATGGAAACTTGTTTCTGTGCTATAGAGTGGGATATATCACTTTTCAGTTTTCCTGTTATCCTAATTGAGTGGGCAACACATATGTGAGTTAGTTTACAATGCTGTGCTTTGCATTTCTGTTCTTTCATTGGAAACTTGTTTCTGTGCTGTACGGTGTGAGATACCACTTTTCAGTTTTCCGGTTATCCTAATTGAGCGGGGGACACATAAGTGAATTAATTTATAATGCTGTGCTTTGCTTTGCTTTTCGTTTGTTGGAAAATTGTTTCTGTCCTGTAGACTAGGAGATATCACTTTTCAGTTTTCCTGTTACCCTAATTGAGGGGCCAACACATATGTGAGTTAGTTTACAATGCTGTGCTTTGCGTTTCTGTTCTTTCCTTGGAAACTGTTTTCTGTTCTGTACAGTGTGAGATACCACTGTTCAGTCTTACTGTATTCCTAATTCAGTGGGTGACACACATGTGATTTAGTTTACAACATTGTGCTTTGCGTTTCTGTTCTTTTGTTGAAAACTTGTTTCTGTGCTCTACAGTGAGAGATATCACTTTTCAGTTTTCCTGTAAACCTAAGAGCTTGGGAGACACATATGTGATTCTGTTTAGAAAGTTGTGTTTTCAGTTACTGTTCCTTTTTTGGAAACTTGTTTCTGTGCTGTACAGTAGGAGATATCACTTTTCAGTTTTCCTGTTATCCTAATTTTCAGGCGAGACATATGTGAATTAGTTTACAATGCTGTGCTTTGAGTTTCTCTTTTTTCATTGGAAAGTTGTTTCTGTCTTCTGCAGTGTGAGATATCACTTTTCTGTTTTCCTATTATCCTAATTGAGCAGTTGAGACATATGTGAATTAGTTTACAATGCTGTGCTTTTCCTTTATGGTATTTTGTTGGAAATTTATTTCTGTGCTGTAGAGTAAGAGATATCACTTTTCAGTTTTCCTGTTACCCTTATTGAGCGGGCGACACATATGTGAATTCGTTTACAACGCTGTGCTTTGCGTTTCATTTCTTTCTTTGGAAACTCTTTTCTGTGCTGCACAGTGTGAGATATCATTTTTCAGTCTTACTGTATTCCTAATTGAGCGGGGGACACACATGTGATTTAGTTTACAACATTGTGCTTTGCTTTTCTGTTCTATTGTTGGAAACTTGTTTCTGTGCTCTACAGTGTAAGATATCACTTTTCAGTTTTCCTGTAAACCTAATAGCTTGGGCGACACATGTGTGATTCTGTTTACAAAGTTGTGATTTGCGTTTCTGTTCTTTTGTTGGAATCTTGTTTCTGTGCTGTATAGTGGGATATACCACTTTTCAGTTTTCCAAATTGAGCAGGTGACACATATGTGAATTAGTTTATAATATTGAGCTTTGCGTTTCTGTTCGTTCGTTGGAAACTTGTTTCTGTGCTGTAGAGTAGGAGATATCACTTTTCATTTTTCCTGTTAACCTAATTGAGCAGACGACACATATGTGAATAAGTTTACAATGCTCGGCTTTGCGTTTCTGTTCTTTCTTTGGAAACTTGTTTCTGTGCTGTACATTGTGAGATATCACTTTTCAGACTTACTGTATTCCTAATTGAGCGGGCAACACACATGTGATTTAGTTTACAACGCTGTGCTTTGCGTTTCTGTTCTTTTTGGGAAACTTGTTTTTGTGCTCTACAGTTTGAGATATCACTTTTCAGTTTTCCTATTATCCTAATTGAGCGGGCGACACATATGTGAATTAGTTTACAATACTGTACTTTGCATATCTATTCTTTCCTTGGAAACTTGTTTCTTTGCTGTAGAGTTGGAGATATCACTTTGATGTAGAGTGCGAGATATCACTTTTCAGTTTTCCTGTATTCCTAATTGAGCGGGACACACAAATGTGATTTAGTTTACAAAGTTGTGCTTTGCGTTTCTGTTCTCTCATTGGATACTTGTTTCTGTGCAGTACATTGCGCCATATTACTTTTCAGTTTTCCTGAATTCCTAATTGAGCAGGTGACACATGTGATTTATGTTTCAAAGTTGTGCTTTGCATTTCTGTTCTTTTGTTGTAAACTTCTTTCTGTGCTCTAAAGTGTGAGATATCAATTTTCATTTTCCTGTATTCCTAATTGATCGGGCAAACCAAATGTGATTTAGTTTACAAAGTTGTGCTTTGCGTTGCTCTTCTTCTGTAGGAAACTTGATTCTGTGCTGTACAGTGTGAGAAATCACTTTTCAGTTTTCCTGTATTCCTTACTGACCGGGGGACACACATGTGATTTAGTTTCCAAAGTTGTGCTTTGCGTTTCTGTTCTTTCCTAGGAAACTTGTTTCTGAGTTCTAAAGTGCGAGATATCACTTTTCAGTTTTCCCGTTTTCCTAATTGAGCGGGTGACACAAATGTGAATTAGTTAAAAAATTTGTGCTTTGCGTATCTGTTTTTTTGTTGGAAACTTGTTTCTGTGCTGTAAAATGAGAGAAATGACTTTTCAGTTTTCCTGTATTCCTAATTGAGTGGGCGACTCAATTGTGATGTAGTTTACAATGTTGTACTTTGTGTTTCTGTTTTCTCATTGGAAACTTGTTTCTATGCGGTATATTGTGACATATCACTTTTCAATTTTCCTGTATTTCTAATTGAGCAGGCAACACATATGTGATTTAGTTTACAATGTTGTGCTTTGTGTTTCTGTTCTTTTGTTGGATATTTAATTCTGTGCCCTAAAGTGTGAGAAATCACTTTTCAGTTTTCCTGTATTCCTAATTGAGTGGGCAACACAAATTTGATTTACTTTGCAGAGTTGTGCTTTGCATTTGTGTTGTTTCATTGGAAACTTGTTTCTGTGCTCTAAAGTGCAAGATATCACTTTTCAGTTTTCCTGTATTCCTAATTGATCGGGCAACACAAATGTTATTTAGTTTCCAATGTTGTGTTTTGCGTTTCTGTTCTTTCATTGGAAACTTGTTTCTGTTTTGTACATTGAGACACATCACTTTTCAGTTTTCCTGTATTCCTAAATGAGCGGGCAACACAAATGTGATGTAGTTTACAAAGTTGTGCTTTGGATTTCTGTTCTTTGGAAACTTCTTTCTGTGATGTACAGTGTGAGAAATCACTTTTCAGTTTTCCTGTATTCCTAATTGAAAGGGTGACCTAAATGGGATGTAGTTTAAAAAGTTGTGCTTTGTGTTTCTGTTCTTTCCTTGGAAACTTGTTCTGTGCTCTAAAGTGTGAGATATCACTTTTCAGTTTTCCTGTAAACCTAAAAGCTTGGGTGACACACATGTGATTTAGTTTACAATATTGTACTTTGTGTTTCTGTTCTTTTGTTGGAAACTTGTTTCTGTGCTGGAGAGTGGGATATATCACTTTTCAGTTTTCTTCTTATCCTAATTGAGTGGGCGACACATATGTGAATTAGTTTACAATGCAGTGCTTTTCCTTTATGGTCTTTTGTTGGAAACTTGTATCAATCTTGTAGAGTAAGAGATATCACTGTTCAGTTTTCCTGTTACCCTTTTTGAGCGGGCAACACATATGTGAATTCTTTTACAATGCTGTGCTTTGCTTTTCTCTTCTTTCTTTGGAAAATCTTTTCTGCACTGTACAGTGTGAGATATCACTTTTCAGTCTTACTGTATTCCTAATTGAACGGGGGACACACATGTGATTTAGTTTACAACATTGTGCTTTTCTTTTCTGTTCTTTTGTTGGAAACTTGTTTCTGTGCTCTACAGTGTGAGATATCACTTCTCAGTTTTCCTGTAAACCTAATAGCTTGGGCGACACACAGGTGATTTATCTTACAAAGTTGTGCTTTGTGTTTTTGTTCTTTCATTGGAAACATGTTTCTGTGCAGTACATTGTGACATATCAATTTTCAGTTTTCCTGTATTCCTAATTGAGCAGGTGACATACATGTGATGTAGTTTACAAAGTTGTCCTTTGCATTTCTGTTCTTTTGTTGGAAACTTGTTTCTGTGCTCTAAAGTGAGAGATATCACTTTTCAGTTTTTCTGTATTCCTAATTGAGCAGGCAACACAAATGTGATTTGGTTCACAAAGTTGTGCTTTGCATTTCTCTTCTTTCCTTGAAAACTTGTTTCTTTGCTGGACAATTGGAGAAATCACTTCTCAGTCTTCCTGTGTTCCTAATTGAACGGCCGCACACATGTGATTTAGTTTCCAAAGTTGTGCTTTGTGTTTCTGTTTTCTTTCATTGGAAACTTCTTTTTGTGCTCTAAATCACTTTTCAGTTTTCCTGTATTCCTAATAGAGCAGGCAACACAAATGTGATTTAATTTACAAAGTTGTGCTTTGCCTTTCTATTCTTTTGTTGGAAAAGTGTATCTGTTCACTACAGTGGGAGATACCACTTTTCAGTTTTCTTGTATTCCTAATTGAACAGGCGACATACATGTTACTTAGTTTACAAAGTTGTGCTTTACAATTCTGTTCTTTTGTTGGAATCTTCTTTCTGTGCCCTATAGTGGGAGATATCACTTTTCAGTTTTCCTGTATTCCTAATTGAACAAGCGACACACATGTGATTTAGTTTCCAAAGTTGTGCTTTGCGTTTCTGTTCTTTCATTGGAAACTTCTTTCTGTGCTCGAAAGTGGAAGATATCACTTTTCAGTTTTCCTGTATTCCTAATTGAGCGGTCGACACACATGTTACTTAATTTACAATATTGTGCTTTTCATTTCTGTTCTTTCGTTGGAAACTTGTTTCTGTGAGGTAGAGTGGGAGATATCACTTTTCAGTTTTCCTGTATTCCTAATTGAGCAGGCAATACACATGTTACTTAGTTTACAAAGTTGTGCTTTACATTTCTGTTCTTTCTTTATAAACTTGTTTTTGTGAGGTACAGTGAGAGATATCACTTTTCAGTTTTCCTGTATTCCTAATTGAGCAGGCGATACACATGTGATTTAGTTTACAAAGTTGTCCTTTGTCTTTCTGTTCTTTGTTGGAAACTTATTTCTGTGCTCTAAAGTGGGAAATATCACTTTTCAGTTTTTCTGTATTCCTAATTGAGCGGGCAACACAAATGTGATTTAGTTTACAAAGTTGTGATTTGCCTTTCTATTCTTTTGTTGGAAACTTGTTTCTGTGCACTACTGTGGGAGATATCACTTTTCAGTTTTCCTGTATTCCTAATTGAACGGGCGTCACACATGTGATTTAGTTTACAAAGTTGTGCTTTGCCTTTCTATTCTTTTGTTGGAAACGTGTTTCTGTGCACTACAGTGGGATATATCACTTTTCAGGTTTCCTGTATTCCTAATTGAACGGGTGACACACATGTTACTTAGTTTACAAAGTTGTGCTTTACATTTCTGTTCTTTCGTTGGAAACTTGTTTCTGTGAGGTACAGTGGGAGATATCACTTTTCAGTTTTCCTGTTTTCGTAATTGAACAGTCGACACAAATGTGATTTACTTTCCAAAGTTGTGCTTTGCGTTTCTGTTCTTTCCTTGGAAAATTCTTTCTGTGCTCTAAAGTGGAAGATATCACTTTTTAGTTTTCCTGTATTCCTAATTGTGCAGGTGACACACATGTTACTTAGTTTACAAAGTTGTACTTTACATTTCTGTTCTTTCGTTGGAAACTTCTTTCTTTGCTCTAAAGTGAGAGATATCACTTATCAGATTTCCTGTATTCCTAATTGAGCGGGCCACACAAATGTGATTTAGTTTCCAAAGTTGTGCTTTGCATTTCTTTTTTTTAATTTTTTAAAATTTTATTTTAATAATTTTATTTTTATTTTATTTTAATTTACTTTATTTTATTTTTTTAATTTTTCATCAATTACACTTTATTCATTCTGCATCCGTTTCTGTTCTTTCATTGGAAAATTCTTTCTGTGCTCTAAAGTGGGAGATATCACTTTTCAGTTTTCCTGTATTCCTAATTGTGCAGGTGACACACATGTTTCTTAGTTTACAAAGTTTTGCTTTACATTTCTGTTCTTTCGTTGGAAACTAGTTTCTGTGATGTACAGTTGGAGATATCACTTTTCAGTTTTCCTGTATTGCTAATTGAACTGGCAACACACATGTGATTTATTTTCCAAAATTGTGCTTTGGGTTTCTGTTCTTTCATTTTAAACTTCTTTCTGTACTCTAAAGTGGAAGATATCACTTTTCAGTTTTCCTGTATTCATAAGTGAACGGGTGACAAACATGTGATTTAGTTTTCAAAGTTCTGCTTTGCCTTTCTATTCTTTTGTTGGGAACTTGTTTCTGTGCACTACTGTGGGAGATATCACTTTTCACTTTTCCTGTATTCCTAATTGAACGGGCGTCACACATGTGATTTAGTTTCCAAAGTTGTTCTTTGCATTTCTGTTCTTTCATTGGAAACTTCTTTTTTTGTGCTCTAAAGTGGGAGATATCACTTTTCAGTTTTCCTGTATTCCTAACTGAGCGGGCAACACAAATGTGATTTAGTTTACAAAGTTGTGTTTGCCTTTCTATTCTTTTGTTGGAAACTTGTTTCTGTGCACTACTGTAGGAGATATCACTTTTCACTTTTCCTGTATTCATAATTAAAGGGCAACACACATGTGATTTAGTTTTTCAAAGTTGTGCTTTGCGTTTCTGTTCTTTCATTCGAAACTTCTTTCTCTACTCTAAATTGGAAGATATCACTTTTCAGTTTTCCTGTATTCCTAATTGTGCAGGTTACACTCATGTTACTTAGTTTAAAAAGTTGTGCTTTACATTTGTGTTCTTTCGTTGGAAACTTGTCTCTGTGAGGTACAGTACGAGATATCACTTTTCAGTTTTCCTGTATTCCTAATTGAGCGGGTGACACACATGTGATATAGTTTACAAAGTTGTGCTTTGCGTTTCTGTTCTTTCATTTGAAACTTCTTTCTTTGCTCTAAGGTGGGAGATATCACTTTTCAGTTTTCCTGTATTCCTAATTGAGCGGGCGACACACATATGATTTAGTTTCCAAAGTTGTGCTTGGTGTTTCTGTTCTTTCATTGGAAACTTCTTTCTGTGCTCTAAAGTGAGAGATATCACTTTTCAGTTTTCCTGTATTCCTAATTGAGCGGGTGACACACATGTGATATAGTTTACAAAGTTGTGATTTTCATTTCTGTTCTTTCATTTTAAACTTCTTTCTGTGCTCTGAAGTGGAAGTTATCACTTTTCAGTTTTCCTGTATTCCTAATTGTGCAGGCGAAACACATGTTTATTAGTTAACACAGTTTTGCTTTACATTTCTGTTCTTTCGTTGGAAACTTGTTTCTGTGAGGTACAGTGTGAGATATCACTTTTCAGTTTTCCTGTATTCCTAATTTAGCGGCTGACACACATGTGATTTAATTTACAAAGTTGTGCTTTGCATTTCTGTTCTTTCATTGGAATCTTCTTTCTGTGCTCTAATGTGGAAGATATCACTTTTCATTTTTCCTGTATTCCTAATTGTGCAGGTGACACACATGTTACTTAGTTTACAAAGTTGTGCTTTACATTTCTGTTCTTTCCTTGGAAACTTGTTTCTGTGAGGTACAGTGCGAGATATCACTTTTCAGTTTTCCTATATTCCTAATTGAGGGGGTGACACACATGTGATTTAATTTACAAAGTTGTGCTTTGCCTTTCTGTTCTTTTGTTGGAAACTTCTTTCTGTGCACTGCAGTGGGAGATATCACTTTTCAGTTTTCCTGTATTCCTAATTGAGCGGGCGATACACATGTTACTTAGTTTAAAAAGTTTTGCTTTACATTTCTCTTCTTTCATTGGAAACTTGTTTCTGTGAGGTACAGTGCGAGATATCACTTTTCAGTTTTCCTGTATTGTTAATTGTGCAGGCGACACATGCCACGGACCGGCCCAGTTGGGCTCCCGTTGTTCGCGGGAGAACAAGGCTTTAGACAGGAAGACAAGGTTTCGGCGAAGAATTGACAGACAGAGACACCTTGATGGTTTTGACTCTGTTGCAACTTTACTGCAATCAAGCTAGTATTTTTATAATGATTTTACAAAAGGTACCTTAAAATTGGCATACTTCCCAGAACAGTTAGACTTTTACCAAGAATACAAAGTTTACATTTTAACTCAAAATGCAATCAAACATAAAGCAGTATCCACAAATAATCTTGGCCTAAAAACTTTTTGATCAGAGCAAACAAAGGAAAAGAAACCTTTAATACAGTTTTATTATTGCTAACCAATGAAGAGGAAAGTCAGGAGCTAAGTCAGATGCCTGTCAAAGTCCTTCTCTATATCAAAATTAAACTACTTCTTTGTTAGCCCTCCTCCCATATGTCCTGCCCAAGATTTATGATATTTTCTAGGAACAAGGCACTGAAGGGAGGGGGAAACTCCTGCCAGCTGCACCTCTCATGCTATTATTTTTTAAGAAGGAGCCTATTATTATTTTACTATTTTTAATGTCTATTAATACTAAATCTAATTTATTCCTTTTTTTAAACTTATTTTTATTAAAGCCTTTAACAATTAATTAATAATAAATTTCTTTATAAAGTTAGTTGTGCTGTTTTAGGTGTCACAGGGAAAGATCAAAGAATTTCTTATTCCAGCCCCAGAGCCACAACTGAAGAAGCGTAGAAATCTCAGAACACGTCTCTTTTCCAAGTGGGATGAGTTTGCCAGGGACCTTCCAGGGGGCATTATTTCCGGGGAAATCATATCCCCAGCCCTGTAGCTTATGCTACTATGGCGACACTGGCGTGAGTGTGGCATCTCCCCCTTTCTTGTTTATAAGACGCAATTTAAACAAATCTCGCTCTACAGTGCGGATGGAGTGGAGCAGTAATTTAAAAAGACAAGGAAACAGGAGCACAACCAATAAAAATAATAACATCATGGCCCATATCATCACTAAATAATGAATCCAATTTAAAGGATTTAAATTTCTAATTTCTGACTCTAAATCAGAAGCTAAGGAACTCAAACTTGTTTCATCCAAATGAGCCTTGCTAATAGCTGCTATATTCTTTTGTAAACTATCTAAATCATGAGTAATATCCGTATCTTTTTAAACTCCTTGTAAATGATTTTTTACCTTTGTCCATTGGTCAGAAGCATTGTATGGTAAAGGTGTAACACAAATATATGAGAAGGCAGCATGGCATCGAGTTTCCATCTTCGTCCTAATATTAACCATATCTCATCCCAAGGCTAAAACTGCTTCCTCCAGCGCATTTATCTTGGATTTTAACTTTTTATCTATAATAATTTGTTCTAAAAGGGCTAAAGAAATATTTTTATTCATCTCATTAATAAAATCTGTTGTATGTATCTCTTGAACTAACGCTGTAGTAGCAATAACAAAGGTGGTCAAAATTGTAATTAATGCTGAAATTTCTAATATAAGTGCTGTAACAAATCTCTTAGGCCTAATCAATTTACTTAGCTTTTTTAAAGTCTTTAAAGCAGTATTTTTATACCATTCTTTTTCATGTAAATCAACAGGAAGCATAACATAAGCAGGTCTCTTAACTAAAATCATAACAGCAATGTTTTTATCCAAACTAGAATCAATATAATTAGTAACCCTGCAAGCTATACAATGAATTTTATAAGAATTTTTAACATGAATTATATTAATTTGAGAAGTATATCCCATAAGAAGAGCAAAAGGATAAGCAACACATGCCCTGGTTGCCAAAGGCACAGAATATTTTTTTAGGCCTTTTTTGTAAAATCATATTGGCACTAGCTGCCAATCTAAACAACTCATGATGTGAAACTGTAGCGTTGGTCTTAGGATCTCTAGAGACCCAAATAGGTTCCACATAACCAGGTGAAAACCATCTTTGTACTTTTTGTCCCAATTCTGGAGGGATATATCCATTGAACTTATCTGAATTATTTTTTAAATATTTAGTATAATCATAATTACCTGAAACAATTGAAAAATCCCAAACCTCCATATGGGTCCCTACAGGCACATATTTAGCTGCAGCCTGAGGGAAGCCACATTTTAACCATTTAAGGGCACCTGTAAGGCTACTTTCCCAAAATTGATCTTTATCTCTAAATTTCTCTGCACAAAGAGGGAGAGGCATAAAAGAAGCCTTTTTAAAAGTTACATTATAATTAAGGTACCCCAAAGTAGAAATTTGAAGCTCCCACATTAATCTTTTATCATTTTTTTTGCCTTTAACTGTCAAATCAGGAGCATCTGTAAGAAAAGTTTGATAATTTATAGGCAGACAACCATATGGTGGAGATCCTTTTAGGGCAATGTAAATGGGGAGCGAATCAGTTTTGCCCTCAAAATTTAAATAAGCTGAGTTATTTATTCTTTTTTTATAATCTTGGAAACCTCCGAGAAGTTTAGTATCATTAGTTAGTACTTTTACATAATCTGGACCCATCCAACCCACAGGGTGTATAAGGGGTGGTTTTGGTACATAAGCCCAATAACTTTTACTATGCACAACAGCATTCTGACACATAAGTAATGACAATACAGCCAGAAATATAAATTCAGGGGTTTTAGGCTTTTGTTGAGCCTTCACCAATTTTTCTGCTTTTCTTATCAGGTGTTTTAGTTGTGTCTATGTTGTCATTTTTTTGGGCATTAACGAGAGCTTTTTCAGCTTCGCTTTCATTTTTTTCTTTTTTTTGCTTTTGTCTTTTTTGTTGCCGTCTCGATATTAGCCGGCTGGATGAGTCTATCTGGGATCCAGATGGGGGAGTCGGCATCCTGTGGAAACACACATGCATATCTCCTTCCAGAGGAAATTAGAGCATCCGGTCCCTTCCAGGATCCGGATAACAAATCCTTTCAATATACTTGTGGAAGTTGTTTATTTTTAAGCCCAGATCAATGTTTTATACCAGGAGTATTGTCCTGCTCATCAGTATTTAAATGGTTTAATACAAACAATGAATGGCTCAGCAAATGACCAGGCGAGAAATAAGTGTGAGCTTGTTTAAGTCTGATAATTTGATTTTTTAATGTTTGATGTGTTCTTTTAATAATTGCCTGTCTTCGGGGATTATATGATATACCTGTCACATGCTCTATGTTCTAGCTCTGTAAGAATACTGTAAGGGCTTTTGATGTATATCCTGGAGCATTATCAGTTTTTATTCTTTTTGGACATCCCATAGTTGTAAAGCATTGGATTAGATGTTGGATGACGTCCCTAACTGCCTCTCCTGTTCTTGCTGAGGCAAATATCATATGAGAATATGTGTCCACAGTAACGTGGACATATGCTAATTTTTCAAACTCTGGAACATGACTAACATCCATCTGCCATAATGATAGAGCTTTAAGTCCTCTAGGATTAACCCCCATCTTTAATGGATGGTACACCTGAGGACAATCACCACAATTTTTTACAATTTGTCTTGCCTGTTCTCTTGTAATATGAAATAGCCTTTTAAGGGCTAATGCATTTTGATGATGTAAAGCATGGCTTTCTTGAGCTTTTAATATATTTATTACTATTCCTCTTGTTAAGGCATCTGCCATATAGTTTCCTTGACTTAATGGACCAGGTAATTTTGAGTGCCCTCTAATGTGGCCTATAAAAAATTTTTCTGTCCTATTTTTAATTAAAATTTGTAAATCCTGAAGCAAATGAATAATTTGAGAATGCCCCGATAAAAGAGCAGTTTTTATTACGGGAAAAAGGCTAGCTACATATCTTGAATCTGTATAAAGATTAAATTTTTCTGAGAAGGTTTGAAAAGCCAAAATAACCACTTTAATCTCTGCCTTTTGAGCAGAAGTCTGTACATCTTGTCTTACTAGCGGTTCTCTGCCTGGGACATAAACTGCAAACCTTCCCTTAGAGGAACCATCTGTGAAAATGCAAAGAGCGCAATCTATAGGCTGTAAAGAACATTTTCTTGGAAAAATTACCTCTGTTTCTTTAAAAAATTTTATTAAGGGATGTCGGGGGTAATGATATTTAATTTGTCCTGAATAGCCCTACAACAAACACTATTCCCCAGTCTTTATTTTTTTATTAATAATATATGTTTGTTTTTTATTATATGGAACAATTATATTATGTATTTCTTTTTCAAATAATTCTTTTGATCTCATCCTTCCTTTGTTTATAATTAAGGAACACATATATGGATAGGAAGCAAGCATTTTTGCTTGAGTATGGGGTAAATGCACCCATTCTAAAATTTCATTTTGCCATAAACATCCTGTAGGAGTATATGGTGTTTTGAAAATAATTAAATCCCATTCTTGATTATAAGCTATCTGTTTAACCTTTGTTTTATTTAATTGTTCTTTCACCAAAGCCAAGGCTTTAATAGCCTCAGGAGTCAAATTTCTGGGAGACTTTGGATTGGAGTCCCCCTGTAACAATTGAAACAAAGGACTCAGTTCTCCTGTGGTCAATTTTAAATAAGGCCTAACCCAATTAATATTGCCTAATAATTTTTGGAAGTCATTTAATGTTTGTAACTTATCCAGCCTGATAGATACCTTTTGAGAACTTATATAATCATCATAAATTAATTGACCCAAATAACTTAATGGCCTGTTTTTTGAACCTTATCTGGAGCTATAATTAAACCAAATTTAGTAAATTGCTCAATAGTATAAGCGAGAAGCTCTTGTATAACTTCCCTGGAGAAATGGGCCAACAATATATCATCCATATAATGAATGATATATGTATCTTTATATTTTTCTCTGACTTTCTTTAAAGCTTTATCTACAAACTTTTGACATAAAGTTGGATTATTTTCATCCCTTGAGGTAAAACTTTCCAGTGATACCTCCTATATGGATGTTTTAAATTTACTGATGGAACACTAAAAGCAAATCTTTTACAATCTTCTGGATGTAACTTAATTGTGAAAAAACAATCCTGCAAATCTATTACTATTATCTCCCATCCCTTAGGGACTGCTACAGGAGAGGGGAGGCCAGGTTGTAATGCCCCCATATCAATCATTGTAGCATTAACAGCTCTAAGGTCTTGTAAAAGTCTCCATTTTTTTGATTTCTTTTAATAACAAATATTGGAGTATTTTAAGGACTATTGCTCTCTTCTATATGTCCTTTATCTAGCTGTTCTTTTAACAATTGTTTTATAGCCTGTATTTTTTCTTCCGTTAGGGGCCACTGATTGAGCCATACAGGCTCTTCTGACTTCCAATCAATTTTATCTGCATAAAGTGAGCTCTCAGTGGCCCCTATGAAAAATGCTGATCGCTTAAATTATCTGAGGTAACCAATTTTACATTCATCTTTTGCATCATATCTCTGCCCCATAAAGAAAATGGCAAGGATGGTATAACATAGGGCTGAATCATTCCTGATTTTCCCTCTAGTTTCCACTTTAACATCTGAGAACTTTGAGCCACATTAGATGCCAACCCCAGCCCTAGTAAAGAGGAAGAAGTCCTTTCACAGGGCCAAGAGGAAGGCCAATCCTTCCCTGCTATACAAGTTTTATCTGCCCCTGTATCCATAAGGCCTTGCAGATTTTTTCCATTTATTTTAACTGTCATAAATGGTCTTTCACAACCTATGTCTTGCACCCAGGCCACGACATCAGAGGAGCCAAACTGACCTTGCTGTCTTTCCTGTTTTAATATTAAATTTGGTAAATTTAAATATGGCAACAACAACAATTGAGCTGTTCTTTGTCCTTTATGTAGATGTATAGTTTTCTTTAATGGCTTTACCATTATTTTTATTTCTCCTTGAAAATCTGAATCTATTACCCCAGGCAAAACCTCAAAATTTTTCTTGTAATTTGAACTTCGGCCAATAATTAACCCAACTGTGCCTTGAGGTAAAGTCCCTAAAACAGAGGTGGAGATTAGAGATACTCCATCCCATGATGAGAGGATTGTATCTTTATTTACTGAGAGATCCAGACCAGCACTTCCTGGAGTGGCCCTAGGCAAATCATGAATAGTAAATTCTGGAGCCTCAGGATTAAGTGAATCTTTTGATTCACAGTTTTCTTCCTCTCTTTTTGCTTCGGGGCTGAGAGGTTGCCCCTCATTTAGTTTTTGTCTCATTCTCTGACTTTTTCTCCTTTATTTTTGTCAGAGCAGTTCCATCCTTATGGAACTTGGATCTGCATTCGCTTTTTGAATGTCTCCTCTTTTTACATTGGGGACAGATACCAGGAGTAGGACCTTTTCTTGACCTCTCCTGTTTATCTTCTCCTCGACACATCTTTTGTATGTGCCCTGTCCTTCCACATTTAAAACATGTGGGTTTGGAGGAGTCTCTTTTCCCTCCTCCATAAGTTTTCTTAACATAGGCACTATACGTCTGACCCTTCATAGCTGCAGCATATGCCATGCCTTGCACGACTGCTGGTGAGGCATCCACACAAGCTTTTACGTAATCTTGAATAGTCCCCGTCCCTTTTAGAGGCCTAATCAGATCCTGGCATAGGGAATTTGCATTTTTCCATGCTAACTGTTTTAATAGCATTTCTGTTCCTTCGGATGGAGGTAGCATCCTATTAATTGCTTCCTCAAGTCGAGACACAAAATCTTGATATGATTCCTCATTTGCCTGCTTAATTCCTGATAAAGTAGTTCCCTTGGTTCCAGGAGGTGGCAACTTTTTCTATGCTTGGACAGCATTTAATGTAATTGCCTCCAAGATTTCTTTTGGTATTTTTACTTGAGATTGGGGAGTAGTATATTTTCCCACACCCAGCAGCATATCCAGCCCAGGTTTTGGCCCTTTTTTTTTGTAAATTGGGTAACAGTAATTTTTGATCTATCCTCATAATCAGTTCTCCAGAGAACATAGTCTCCAGGACTCAGGGTAGCCTTTGCAGTCTGATGCCAGTCATGTGGGTTTAACCAATTACTTGCAACCATCTCCAACACCTGCAAAGTATAAGGAGCGGAGACCCCTAAAGTCTTCACTGCAGTTTGTAACTCTTTTAAAATTTTTAAGGAGAGAGGTTTTCAAATAGGTTTCTCATCATCTATTCCTTCCACTACTGGGAAGGTGAATGGTAGATCTCCTTTTCTTTTAGCTTCTTCCACCGCTCCCTGAAAACCAACAGGTGCCAGAGGTTTTCTCCTCCTGCTAACTTTATCCCTTCTTTGCTTTTTAGAGGCCAGAGCCAACAGAGGAGGGTCTTGATCATGAAAATGATCCCTTTCCTCAAAGGGCTCATATTTAGCTGCCTCATCCTCCAGATCATCACCATCAGAAGAATCATCATTTTCATTTTCACTAGACGAGGAGGAAAATTTATGTTTAATATAATCAAATTTTAAAGATGGCTTACTTTTTGTTCCATAAGATTTAGTGGGCCGATTAATAGGTTTCACCTCATTCGTCTGATCTAGAGACAGAGACGAGGTTTCATGAACCAGACCTTCAAAATCTGTTTTATCAGTTAATAATTCTCTCATTTGTAGCCAAAGAGGATAAGCATGATTGGGGAGTTCCCCTTCTCCATGTTCTTGTACATATTTTCTCATGTCTTTACCCACTCGTTCCCAATCAGCTAAGGTCAGGGAGCCTTCCGCAGGGAACCAAGAGCTGACCTTCTTAATAAAATCAAGAAAGTCCTTTAAGACTTTTTCTGAAACTCTAAAGCCTCGACTTGCTAACATATGCTTTGAAACCTAAAGGAACATTTTTTCTTGCTTTGATTCAGACTGCCCCACGTTTGATTACTCCTCTATAACTGACCTCCTTGTCAGCGGACCTGCAGTATCCTGACGAGAGCCTTACCGTGCCTTGATAAAAGAAAAGAAAGAGAAGAGAAACTTACCTGTCCCAAGTCCCTGTTCGGGCGCCACCTGCCACAGACCGGCCCAGTCGGGCTCCCGTCGTCCACGGGAGAACAAGGCTTTAGACAGGAAGACACGGTTTCGGCAAAGAATTGACAGACAGAGACACCTTGATGGTTTTGACTCTGCTGCAACTTGACTGAAATCAAGCTAGTATTTTTATAATGATTTCACAAAAGGCACCTTAAAATTGGCATACTTCCCAGAACATTTAGACTTTTATCAAGAATACAAAGTTTACATTTTAACTCAAAATGCAATCAAACATAAAGCAGTACCCACAAATAATCTTGGCCTAAAAACTTTTTGATCAGAGCAAACAAAGGAAAAAAAACCCTCAAATATAGTTTCATTATTGCTAACCAATGAAGAGGAAAGTCAGGAGCTAAGTCAGATGCCTGCCAAAGTCCTTCTCTATATCAAAATTTAACTACACCTTTGTTAACCCTCCTCCCATCTGTCCTGCCCAAGATTTATGATCTTCTCTAGGAACAAGGCACTGAAGGGAGGGGGAAACTCCTGCAAGCAGCACCTATCATGCTATTATTTTTTAAGAAGGAGCCTATTATTATTTTATAATACTAAATCTAATTCATTACTTTCCTTAAACTTACTTTTATTAAAGCCTAACAATTTACTAATAATAAATTTCTATATAAAGTTAGTTGTGCTGTTTCAGGTGTCACAGGGAAAGATCAAAGAATTCATTATTCCAGCCCCAGAGCCACAACTGAAGAAGCATAGAAATCTCAGAACACGTCTCTTTTCCAAGTGGGATGAGTTTGCCAGGGACCTTCCAGGGGGCATTATTTCCAGGGAAATCATATCCCCAGCCCTGTAGCTTATGCTACTATGGCGACACTGGTGTGGGTGTGGCAGACACACATGTGATTTAGTTTACAAAGTTCTGCTTTGCCTTTCTCTTCTTTTGTTGGAAACTTGTTTCTGTGCACTACAATGGGAGATATCACTATTCAGTTTTCCTGTATTCCTAATTGATCAGCGACACACATGTTACTTAGTTTACAAAGTTGTGCTTTACATTTCTGTTCTTTCATTGGAAACTTGTTTCTGTGAGGTACAGTGCGAGATATCTCTTTTCAGTTTTGTTGTATTCCTAATTGAATGGGCTACCCACATGAGATTTATTTTCCAAAGTGGTGTTTGCGTTTCTGTTCTTTCATTGGAAACTTCTTTCTGTGCTCTAAAGTGGGAGATATCAGTTTTCAGTTTTCCTGTATTCCTAATTGAGCGGGTGACACAAATGTGATTTAGTTTACAAAGTTTTGCTTTGCCTTTCTGTGCTTTCATTGGAATCATCTTTCTGTGCTCTAAAGTGGGAGATATCACTTTTCAGTTTTTGTGTATTCCTAATTGAATGGGCGACACACATGTGATATAGTTTCCAAAGTTGTGCTTTGCCTTTCTGTTCTTTCGTTGGAAACTTGTTTCTGTGAGTTACAGTAGGAGATATCACTTTTTAGTTTTCCTGTATTCCTAATTGAACAGGTGACACACATGTTACTTAGTTTAAAATGTTGTGCTTTAAATTTCTGTTCTTTCCTTGGAAACTTCTTTCTGTGCTCTAAAGTGGGAGATATCACTTTTCAGTTTTCCTGTATTCCTAATTGAACGGGCTACACACATGTGATTTAGTTTCCAAAGTTGTGCTTTGCGTTTCTCTTCTTTCATTGGAAACTTCTTTCTGTACTCTAAAGTGGAAGATATCACTTTTCAGTTTTCCTGTATTCCTAATTGTATAGGTGATACAAATGTTACTTAGTTTACAAAGTTGTGCTTAACATTTCTGTTCTTTCATTGGAAACTTCTTTCTGTGAGGTACAGTGCGAGATAGCACTTTTCAGATTTCCTATATTCATAAGTGAACAGGCAACACAAATGGGATTTAGTTTCCAAAGTTGTGCTTTGCCTTTCTATTCTTTTGTTGGAAACTTGTTTCTGTGTACTACTGTGGGAGATATCACTTTTCAGTTTTCCTGTATTCCTAAATGAACGGGTAACACACATGTAATTTAGTTTCCAAACTTGTGCTTTGCATTTCCGTTCTTTCACTGGAAACTTCTTGCTAGGCTCTAAAGTAGAAGATATCACTTTTCAGTTTTCCTGTATTCCTAATTGTGCAGGTGACACACATGATACTTAGGTTAAAAAGTTGTGCTTTACATTTCTGTTCTTTTGTTGGAAACTTGTTTCTGTGAGGTACAGTACGAGATATCACTTTTCAGTTTTCCTGTATTCCTAATTGAATGGGCAACACACATGTGATTTAGTTTCCAAAGTTGTGCTTTGCATTTCTCTTCTTTCATTGGAAACTTCTTTCTTTGCTCTATAGTGGGAGATATCACTTTTCATTTTTCAATATTCCTAATTGAGCTGCCGACACAAATGTGATTTAGTTTTCAAAGTTGTGCTTTGCCTTTCTGTTCTTTCATCGGAAACTTGTTTCTGTGAGGTACAGTAGGAGATATCACTTTTCAGTTTTCCTGTATTCCTAATTGAATAGGCGACACACATGTGATTTAGTTTCCAAAGTTGTGCTTTGCGTTTCTATTCTTTCCCTGGAAACTTCTTTCTAAGTTATAAAGTGGAAGATATCACTTTTCAGTTTTCCTGTATTCCTAATTGTGCAGGTGACACACATGTTACTTAGTTTACAAAGTTGTGCTTTACATTTCTGTTCTTTCGTTGGAAACATCTTTCTGTGAGGTACAGTGTGAGATATCACTTTTCAGTTTCCTGCATTCCTAGTTAAACGGGCGACACACATGTTAATTAGTTTACAAAGTTGTGCTTTACATTTCTGTTCTTTCATTGGAAACTTGTTTCTGTGAGGTACAGTGCGAGATATCTCTTTTCAGTTTTGCTGTATTCCTAATTGAATGGGCTACCCACATGAGATTTATTTTCCAAAGTGGTGTTTGCATTTCTGTTCTTTCATTGGAAACTTCTTTCTGTGCTCTAAAGTGGGAGATATCAGTTTTCAGTTTTCCTGTATTCCTAATTGAGCGGGCGACACAAATGTGATTTAGTTTACAAAGTTTTGCTTTGCCTTTCTGTTCTTTCATTGGAATCATCTTTCTGTGCTCTAAAGTGGGAGATATCACTTTTCAGTTTTTGTGTATTCCTAATTGAATGGGCGACACAATAGTGATTTAGTTTTCAAGTTGTGCTTTCCCTTTCTGTTCTTTCGTTGGAAACTTGTTTCTGTGAGTTACAGTAGGAGATATCACTTTTTAGTTTTCCTGTATTCCTAATTGAACGGGTGACACACATGTTACTTAGTTTAAAATGTTGTGCTTTAAATTTCTGTTCTTTCCTTGTAAACTTCTTTCTGTGCTCTAAAGTGGGAGATAGCACTTTTCACTTTACCTGTATTCCTAATTGAGCAGGCAACACAAATGTGATTTAGTTTACAAAGTTTTGCTTTACCTTTCTGTTCTTTCATTGGAAACTTCTTTCTGTGCTCTAAAGTGGGAGATATCACTTTTCAGTTTTCCTGTATTCCTAATTGAACGGGCTACACACATGTGATTTAGTTTCCGAAGTTGTGCTTTGCGTTTCTGTTCTTTCATTGGAAACTTCGTTCTGTACTCTAAAGTGGAAGATATCACTTTTCAGTTTTCCTGTATTCCTAATTGTATAGGTGATACAAATGTTACTTAGTTTACAAAGTTGTGCTTTGCGTTTCTGTTCTTTCAATGGAAACTTGTTTCTGTGCCGTACAGTGCGAGATAACACTTTTCAGTTTTCCTGTATTCCTAATTGAGCGAGCGACACACAGGTGATTCTGTTTAAAAGTAGTGCTTTGCTTTTCTGTTCTTTCGTTGGAAACTTGTTCTTGTGCTGTACAGTGAGATACATTACTTTTCAGTTTTCCTGTAATCCTAAAGGAGCGAGCGACACACATATGATTTAGTTTATAAATTAGTGATTTTCTTTTTTATTCTTTCATTTGAAACTTGTTGCTGTGCTGTACAATGTGATATATCACTTTTCAGTTTTCCTGTTATAATAATTGAACAGGTGACACGTATGTGAATTAGATTACAAAGTTGTGCTTTGCGTTTCTGTTCTTTCAATGGAAACATGTTCCTGTGCTATACAGTGTGTTATATCACTTTTCAGTTTTCCTCTTATAATAATTGAACAGGCGACACGAATGTCATTTAGTTTACAAAGTTGTGCTTTGCCTTTCTGTTCTTTCATTGGAAACTTGTTTCTGTGCCATACAGTGTGAGATAACACTTTTCGGTTTCCCAGTATTCCTAATTGAGCGAGCGACACACATGTGATTTAGTTTACAAAGTAGTGCTTTGGGTTTCTGTGCTTCTTGAAAACTTGTTTCTGTGCTGTACAGTGTGATATATCACTTTTCAGTTTTCCTGTTGTAATAATTGAACGGGCGACACGTATGTGATTTAGTTTACAAAGTTGTGCTTTGCTTTTCTGTTCTTTCGATGGAAACTAGTTTCTGTGCCGTACAGTGCGAGATAACACTTTTCGGTTTTCCTGTATTCCTAATTGAGCGAGTGACACACATGTGATTCAGTTTACAAAGTAGTGCTTTTCATTTACGTTCTTTCGTTGGAAAATTGTTCCTGTTAGGAACAAGTTAGGGTTAGGGTTAGGGTTAGGGTTAGGGTTAGGGTTAGTGTTAGGTTAGGGCTGGGTAAGGGATAGGGTTAGCGTTAGGGTTAGCGTTAGGTTTTGGGTTAGGGTTAGGGTTAGGTTTAGGGTTTAGGGTTAGGGTTATGGTTAGGGCATTAGGGTTAGGGTTAGGGTTAGGGTTATATCACTTTTCAGTTTTCCTGTTATAATAATTGAACAGGCGACACATATGTGAATTAGTTTACAAAGTTGTGCTTTGCGTTTCTGTTCTTTCAATGGAAACTTGTTTCTGTGCCGTCCAGTGCGAGATAACACTTTTCAGTTTTCCTGTATTCCTAATTGAGCGAGCGACACACAGGTGATTACGTTTAAAAGTAGTGCTTTGCTTTTCTGTTCTTTCGTTGGAAACTTGTTCTTGTGCTGTACAGTGAGATATATTACTGTTCAGTTTTCCTGTAATCCTAATGGAGCGAGCGACACACATGTGATTTAGTTTACAAATTAGTGATTTTCTTTTTTGTTCTTTCATTTGAAACTTGTTCCTGTGCTGGACAATGTGATATATCACTTTTCAGTTTTTTCATTTTTCCTGTTATAATAATTGAACAGGCGACACGTATGTGAATTAGTTTACAAAGTTGTGCTTTGCGTTTCTGTTCTTTTGATGGAAACATGTTCCTGTGCTGTACAGTGTGTTATATCACTTTTCAGTTTTCCTCTGATAATAATTGAACAGGCGAAACGTATGTCATTTAGTTTACAAAGTTGTGCTTTCCGTTTCTGTTCTTTCTTTGGAAACTTGTTTCTGTGCCATACAGTGTGAGATAACACTTTTCGGTTTCCCTGTATTCCTAATTGAGCGAGCGACACACATGTGATTCAGTTTACAAAGTAGTGCTTTGGGTTTCTGTTCTTCTTGGAAACTTGTTTCTGTGCTGTACAGTGTGATATATCACTTTTCAGTTTACCTGTTGTAATAATTGAACAGGCGACACGTATGTGATTTAGTTTACAAAGTTGTGCTTTGCTTTTCTGTTCTTTCGATGGAAACTAGTTTCTGTGCCGTACAGTGCGAGATAACACTTTTCCATTTTCCTGTATTCCTAATTGAGCGAGCGACACACAGGTGATTCTGTTTAAAAGTAGTGCTTTGCTTTTCTGTTCTTTCGTTGGAAACTTGTTCTTGTGCTGTACAGTGAGATATATTACTTTTCAGTTTTCCTGTATTCCTAATGGAGCGAGCGACACACATGTGATTTAGTTTACAAATTAGTGATTTTCTTTTCTATTCTTTCATTTGAAACTTGTTCCTGTGCTGTACAATGTGATATATCACTTTTCAGTTTTCCTGTTATAATAATTGAACAGGCGGCACGTATGTGAATTCGTTTACAAAGTTGTGCTTTGCATTTCTGTTCTTTCGATGGAAACATGTTCCTGTGCTGTACAGTGTGTTATATCACTTTTCAGTTTTCCTCTTATAATAATTGCACAGGCGACACGAATGTCATTTAATTTACAAAGTTGTGCTTTGCCTTTCTGTTCTTTCTTTGGAAACTTGTTTCTGTGCCATACAGTGTGAGATGACACTTTCCGGTTTCCCTGTATTCCTAATTGAGCCAGCAACACACATGTGATTCAGCTTACAAAGTAGTGCTTCTCATTTACGTTCTTTCGTTGGAAACTTGTTCCTGTTAGGAACAAGTTAGGGTTATGGTTAGGGTTAGGGTTAGGGTTAGGGTTAGGGTTAGGGTTAGGTTCAGGCTGGGTAAGGGATAGGGTTAGCGTTAGAGTTAGGGTTAGGGTTAGGGTTAGGGTTAGGGTTAGGGGTTAGGGTTAGGGTTATGTTAGGGCTGGGTAAGGGATAGGGTTAACGTTAGGGTTAGCGTTAGGTTTTGGGTTAGGGTTAGGGTTAGGGTTAGGGTTAGGTTTAGGGTTAAGGTTTAGGGTTATGGTTAGGGCATTAGGGTTAGGGTTAGGGTTAGGGTTATATCACTTTTCAGTTTTCCTGTTTTAATAATTGAACAAGTGACACATATGTGAATTAGTTTACAAACTTGTGCTTTGCGTTTCTGTTCTTTCAATGGAAACTTGTTTCTGTGCCATACAGTGCGAGATAACACTTTTCCGTTTTCCTGTATTCCTAATTGAGCGAGTGACACACATGTGATACAGTTTACAAAGTAGTGCTTTTCATTTACGTTCTTTCGTTGGAAAATTGTTCCTGTTAGGAACAAGTTAGGGTTAGGGTAAGGGTTAGGGTTAGGGTTAGTGTTAGGTTAGGGCTGGGTAAGGGATAGGGTTAGCGTTAGGGTTAGCGTTAGGTTTTGGGTTAGGGTTAGGGTTAGGGTTAGGTTTAGGGTTTAGGGTTAGGGTTATGGTTAGGGCATTAGGGTCAGGGTTAGGGTTAGGGTTATAACACTTTTCAATTTTCCTGTTATAATAATTGAACAAGTGACACATATGTGAATTAGTTTACAAAGTTGTGCTTTGCGTTTCTGTTCTTTCAATGGAAACTTGTTTCTGTGCCGTACAGTGTGAGATAACACTTTTCCGTTTTCCTGTATTCCTAATTGAGCGAGCGACACACAGGTGATTCTGTTTAAAAGTAGTGCTTTGCTTTTCTGATCTTTCGTTGGAAACTTGTTCTTGTGCTGTACAGTGAGATATATTACTTTTCAGTTTTCCTGTATTCCTAATGGACCGAGGGACACACATGTGATTTAGTTTACAAATTAGTGATTTTCTTTTTTGTTCTTTCATTTGAAACTTGTTCCTGTGCTGGACAATGTGATATATCACTTTTCAGTTTTCCTGTTATAATAATTGAACAGGCGGCACGTATGTGAATTCGTTTACAAAGTTGTGCTTTGCATTTCTGTTCTTTCGATGGAAACATGTTCCTGTGCTGTACAGTGTGTTATATCACTTTTCAGTTTTCCTCTTATAATAATTGCACAGGCGACACGAATGTCATTTAATTTACAAAGTTGTGCTTTGCCTTTCTGTTCTTTCTTTGGAAACTTGTTTCTGTGCCATACAGTGTGAGATGACACTTTCCGGTTTCCCTGTATTCCTAATTGAGCCAGCAACACACATGTGATTCAGCTTACAAAGTAGTGCTTCTCATTTACGTTCTTTCGTTGGAAACTTGTTCCTGTTAGGAACAAGTTAGGGTTATGGTTAGGGTTAGGGTTAGGGTTAGGGTTAGGGTTAGGGTTAGGTTCAGGCTGGGTAAGGGATAGGGTTAGCGTTAGAGTTAGGGTTAGGGTTAGGGTTAGGGTTAGGGTTAGGGGTTAGGGTTAGGGTTATGTTAGGGCTGGGTAAGGGATAGGGTTAACGTTAGGGTTAGCGTTAGGTTTTGGGTTAGGGTTAGGGTTAGGGTTAGGTTTAGGGTTAAGGTTTAGGGTTATGGTTAGGGCATTAGGGTTAGGGTTAGGGTTAGGGTTATATCACTTTTCAGTTTTCCTGTTTTAATAATTGAACAAGTGACACATATGTGAATTAGTTTACAAACTTGTGCTTTGCGTTTCTGTTCTTTCAATGGAAACTTGTTTCTGTGCCATACAGTGCGAGATAACACTTTTCCGTTTTCCTGTATTCCTAATTGAGCGAGTGACACACATGTGATACAGTTTACAAAGTAGTGCTTTTCATTTACGTTCTTTCGTTGGAAAATTGTTCCTGTTAGGAACAAGTTAGGGTTAGGGTAAGGGTTAGGGTTAGGGTTAGTGTTAGGTTAGGGCTGGGTAAGGGATAGGGTTAGCGTTAGGGTTAGCGTTAGGTTTTGGGTTAGGGTTAGGGTTAGGGTTAGGTTTAGGGTTTAGGGTTAGGGTTATGGTTAGGGCATTAGGGTCAGGGTTAGGGTTAGGGTTATAACACTTTTCAATTTTCCTGTTATAATAATTGAACAAGTGACACATATGTGAATTAGTTTACAAAGTTGTGCTTTGCGTTTCTGTTCTTTCAATGGAAACTTGTTTCTGTGCCGTACAGTGTGAGATAACACTTTTCCGTTTTCCTGTATTCCTAATTGAGCGAGCGACACACAGGTGATTCTGTTTAAAAGTAGTGCTTTGCTTTTCTGATCTTTCGTTGGAAACTTGTTCTTGTGCTGTACAGTGAGATATATTACTTTTCAGTTTTCCTGTATTCCTAATGGACCGAGGGACACACATGTGATTTAGTTTACAAATTAGTGATTTTCTTTTTTGTTCTTTCATTTGAAACTTGTTCCTGTGCTGGACAATGTGATATATCACTTTTCAGTTTTCCTGTTATAATAATAGAACAGGCGGCACGTATGTGAATTAGTTTACAAAGTTGTGCTTTGCATTTCTGTTCTTTCATTGGAAACTTGTTTCTGTGCCATACAGTGTGAGATAACACTTTTCGGTTTCCCAGTATTCCTAATTGAGCGAGCGACACACATGTGATTTAGTTTACAAAGTAGTGCTTTGCGTTTCTGTTCTTCTTGAAAACTTGTTTCTGTGCTGTACAGTGTGATATATCACTTTTCAGTTTTCCTGTTGTAATAATTGAACGGGCGACACGTATGTGATTTAGTTTACAAAGTTGTGCTTTGCTTTTCTGTTCTTTCGATGGAAACTAGTTTCTGTGCCGTACAGTGCGAGATAACACTTTTCGGT